>NW_013675940.1:5283-11509 GCF_000517525.1 Limulus polyphemus
AATCAGGAAAGTGAGATAAGGACCTGTATCTTTCTTCCATCTATCTAATGAAGGAAACGAGATGTGGACCTGAATCTTTCTTCTCTCCATATAATCAGGAAAGTGAGATAAGGAACTGGATCTTTCTTCCATCTATCTAATGAAGGAAGCGAGATGTGGACCTGAATCCTTCTTCCCTCCATATAATCAGGAAAGTGAGATAAGGACCTGTATCTTTCTTCCATCTATCTAATGAAGGAAACGAGATGTGGACCTGAATCCTTCTTCTCTCCATATAATCAGGAAAGTGAGATAAGGAACTGGATCTTTCTTCCATCTATCTAATGAAGGAAACGAGATGAGAGCCTGGATCTTTCTTCCCTCCATCTAATCAAAAAATGAGATGAGGACCTGTATCTTTCTCCTCTCTATCTAACGAAGGAAGCGAGATGAGGACCTGGATCTTTCTTCCCTCCATCTAATCAAGGGATCGAGATGTGGACCTGGATCTTTCTTCCTTCCATTTAATCAAGAAAGTGAGATGAGGACCTATATCTTTATCCCCTCTATCTAACGAAGGAAGCGAGATGAGGACCTGGATCTTTCTTCCCTCCACCTAATCAAGGGATCGAGATGAGGATCTGAATTTTCCTTCCTTCTATCTAATCAAGAAAACGAGATGTGGACCTGGATCTTTCTTCTTTCCATTTAATCAAAAAAGTGAGATGTGGACGACTAGTTATTATCAGAATAAGACTGATAATTTAGGATTATTTATGATATTACTGACAATCATTCGTGTTTGGCTAAAATGTCTCGTTCGTTTGTGAACTGTTACAATGTCTTGTTAAATTTAGTTCGTGTTCTTTTGTATAACAAAAGGAGGATAAGAGAATAAGACAGGAAGTGTGGATCAGATAATAGGAGATCAAGGAGTGTATGTTAAGTGGTAGGAGACCAGGAAATAATGGACCCATTACCATTCAACATAAAGAAAGGATCATAATTCAGGTGTCTTATTATTTAGTTATGACACTACGGAATTTTGTTGCTTTAGTTGATCTATAAATTGATAGATGTCACTCACTGGAATTTTTTTCACAACATTTAGCATATAATCAAAGACCCCGTATCGCTAAGGTGGTCCACTCAGCCTGAAAAGTGCAAGGAGGCAACCGCAGCGCTCCAAGCGGCAGCTGCGGTACTCGTACAAACTGCCGTGCGAAGAGCCTCTGCAAGTAAACATATATAATACGCTCGCTGTTTACACAAACAAAAGCTAACAAAGTGAATGACATCATTCTTAGTTTTGGTTTATGTGTTTAACAAACATACTAATTATCAGAGCTGTGCGTAGCGCCGTTACAAATATCGCGCGCTAACGTAGCCCTTCTATGTTTCTAGGAGCAACTAATGGCTCGACGCTACACTACATTTGAAAATTCACAGCGATTACAGCGCCGCCCCATTTTTCGTCTATACAAAGCTCTACTCGCTCCATTTTTAATACAGAATATAAATTATAATCATTTGTATATTGTACATAATTATATCTTGTATAATTATACAATTTTGTATATATATGTAATTATTATATATATATTGTTTCGGACTTAATTAGACTTGCATATGCTACCTGACATATCCAGTTGATTCGATCTTCAGCGATGTCTGGCCGGCTATCCGTGACGTAATACTAAGTTATATACATATATAAAGCGTTCTTTGTATTTGTTCACAATATTGTTAATTTTGTGTTATATTCAATATTTACTATGTATATGTTCAGTTTCATATAATATTAAATTAGAAGGTTTATTACTTTATTTTCATGTAAAAAAATAATTTAGAAGTATCGTTAAATGTTTTATTAAATTCCTGAGCTGGATAACTCTAGTAGAAACTTCTCTTATTTAACACGTTTCAATTGATAATACAAGATATTCATGTAAACCAGCTAGTTTATATTTCATGTTTGATAATAACTCAAGAAAATCCCTGACATATATAATATTATAAATCGTGATTATAATATATATATTACAATATTATATCATGTATTATTATTAAATATAATATATATAACAGTATTATATAATTTTGTATATTGTGTTGTGTAGAATATATTGCATGTAATCATATTTACACGAAAAACAGTCAAACGTGTTACGTGATGCAGTTATTGTCGTTAACTTATTAACTCATTTATTATTATTACTGTCATCAAATTCATTTATTTGACGTTTGGTTAAGTACTTTCATCAAATGTATCGAAGGTTTGTTAGCTGTTTTCCTCTCATCATTTATAAAAATGGACAGGGTATTTGTTCTAGGAAGTTTGTATTATGTTATTGTATTTATAAAGTATTACCATTTACCAATAGATTCATTCATACATTATCCACCGACAAAAACAAATTATCACGAAAAATGATAGTTTCAAAAGTAGCGATAGCGATAGAGCCGCCATATTTATAAATATGTAGCGACAACAGTGGCGTCGTTGTATTATTCTTGCTGCTCCCCAGTGGCACAGCGCTATGTCTGCGGACTTACAACGCTAGAATCCGGGTTTCGATACCCGTGGTGGGCAGAGCACAGATAGCCCATTGTGTAGCTTTCTGCTTAACTACAAACAAACAAACAAAATTATTCTTGCTGTAGTGGTGGCGATAGCGCCGCCATATTTATAAATATGTAGCGACAACAGTGGCGTCGCTGTATTATTCTTGCTGTAGCGGTAGCGATAGCGGCGCTCCACTGAAGAGGTAATGAGCACAGCTAGGCTATTTATCGATAGCAGTAAATTTTCCTCTTTATAAATCATAAGCCTTACTTTTGTTCCCAATGTTTGTTACATCTACCAAATTTTCCCACGCCCTTTACATTCACAGCAGTTCACGACATCTACGAAAAGTGCTTATCAACAGACAGCATGATAATCGAATTTTAACATGGTAAAACACGCGTCATCAACAGTTTCAAGATAATTACTTTAACAGCAGTCATCAGATCTTGGTGTTACGTGCTGAGTGGTTCATCCTTGTGAGATATTTTTTTACACTTACATAATTAAATTGTAACGATTGTTCGTGCACGGGGCGTTTTTTAAATTTCATTATGTTATGGAAAAATTAAATTAGGAGTAATGGAGTAGGAACAACGTCACCATTGTGTAAGGGTAGGATGGATGTAGGTAGTACTACACATTGAGGGAAAGGTATTAGGGGAATGGATCTGTCATCACTCAAAGCCCCAGTGTTGATGTGTTAAGGTTTTGTGTGGGCATTTCTTGATTTATTTAAAGATATTTAGTGTAGCGGTACTGTCACCCTGTTTATTAGGGACCTGGTAGTTAATACTTGCCCCCTATATCCAGTTTTTTAAAGTGACGCCAGATCTGGTGTCTCTTATTAGATAAGTCGATCGGTTTGTCATTTCTTGACCAGGCCGTTCGGCTGGAGAGGTATTTTGTGAGTAGTCTAAGTAGTTCGCTTAACTGTTTCAATTACTTTAAATACACAGCACTGACTTTACATCTTATAGACTTTGTGTATTCAGATACGAAATACCACAAGCAAAAGAAGAAAAAAATGTTTTGTTCGCGAAGCATGAGTTTTCCACTATTCTATTGAACTACAACGAAAATATTAACATTTTGGCTCACAAACTACACTTAAATTCATTTTATAAAGAATTAATCAAATGACTTTTACCAAATCATAATTTGACAGCTTTCATTGGTCACAGCTGCATTTCATACACACACACACGAGGATCTCCTTATGGTATTCCCCCACCGGCAAGTCTGAGAGTTTATAATATTAAAAATTAGGTTTCGATACCCGCAGAGGACAGATAGCCCATTGAGTAGCTTTACGCTGAACAACAAACAAACAAATCTTATGCTTTGAGTTTATTCGTCTGTGCTCGACAATCTCAACCAATCTACTTTGATAACAGTTGCTCATGGATGCGGATAAGATTAAATTATAAAGTCGCTGGATACACCAGATTAAATATTGTTTGTGCAACTTAATAACAAAACTTAAGTCTACAAACAAGAGTTATAAACCGAAGCCAGACTGATATTTAAACAAAGATATATTCAGTAGCTGCAAATTTGCTTATAGATAAACATGTTTTTCTCCAAACTTCCTCCATTATGTCAGCGGTTAGTTTAAGGAATTACAATGCTCAAATCTGGGGTCCGATTTTCTTACGGCTGACAGAGTGCAGACAAGCTATTGTTGCACTAAAACAAACAAACATCTTCTCTAAACCTTTTTTGTTTTTAGACAAACATTAACGACTTTACGGATACAAACGACGAATAAACATCTGCCTTTTGAACTCCGGGTCGTGTAGCAACACGAACCACGTTTGTTTGCTAAGGCAACGAACCCCACTCCAGTTTACTAATAAAGCATCTTTACAAAATATGATAATATCAGCCAAAGATAGAAGCCAAAGCGACGATTATGAGAATACGAAATAAACGGTTTCATTTTTAATATCAAGGTTTGGAAAAGTTGGTTTTGGTATTCTGATAATTTCTTTCAGCAAATCTGTCATCCGCTAGATATTCCAAGTATATAAGAAAGAAGGGTGAAGGTCATCTTTCTCGAATCAAAGTCTAAATTATCGAAGAGATGACATGCATATGTTGAACTCTGACCTCCAATGAAAGTTGGCTGTAAACAAGTTACTCAACGAATTTTCACGTGCTATAAGTAAGTGTCTCTAAGCTATTTTTCACGAGTGAAAACCTATCTGTTTTTCAGTTGTGTTCCTGCATGTGAGCAACACGGACAACTGACCACTAATGATGAGAGCCGTTTTTGTTTTTCTTGCTGTTTTCCTGACGTTCTTCCTTCAACCAAATGCAGGTACAGAGAAAACTGACATGTCTATGCTCTTTCAGTTGTTGCTAAATTAATTTCTATTTTCGTTTACCATATTTTTGATTAATACAGAAAAATCTTATTTTATAAATTGTTCATTTCATAACTCACTTTTATAGTCTTGGTCAAGCCTCTTTACAGTGATAACTTTATCATTTAAATTCTAGATAGTAACTAAAGACTTGCTATATACTTTACAGTGGTGTAGGAAAGAGTTGTAAACTTGGGGTGCTTGGCTAGACATGCAGATTTTACAATGAGAGATTAACAGTATAAGGAGCTGCTAAAAACAACTCCCGTACTGTCCAAAGCACCTCAATCTAGGGGGTTCTGGGGCATACCTCCGAGAAAATTAATATAATTTACAGTTGCTATATAAGTCAAATATGTAAAAATGGGGTGCTACAGCACCTCTGATTCTTACGTCTCTGCTTTATGCCATAGTAATTGTAAACGTTTTTTTTTAGGTAACGTATGAGCTCAAATCAAACATTATTTTAAACAAAAATGAACTGTTATAGAAAAGTATTTTTAAACCTTGATTTATTATCAACCTTTATGCTTTTTACGTATGCATGGCCTGATTAGGACACTCGATTCGCTTGCCCTTTCACCCGTGGTGGCATTACAACGTGATGGTCAATCGGTCATTCCCACTATTCGTTGGTTAAAGAGTAGCCAAAGAGTTGGTGGTGGATGGTGTTTACTAATTGCCTTTTCGCTAATCTACCACTTCAAACTTAGGGACGACTAGTGTAGATAGCCCTCGAGTAGCTTAGCTCGACATTCAACAATCAAACAAAAAATCCTTATATTAATTCTTTTTTTTATCCATCATTTCAGAAATTATTGAATATAAATTCAAAATGATACAAGCCATTAATGTATACGTCTTTCTTTTCTACTTTTGACGTCCTGCTTCTTCCCTTTTTATATTTGACGTACTGTTTCTTCCCGTTCTACTTTTGCGTACTGCTTCTGCCCTTTCTACTTTTGACATACTGCTTCTTCCATTTCTACTTTTGAAGTCCTGCTTCTTCCCTTTCTACTTTTGACGTCAAAAGTAGAAAGGGAAGAAGCAGGACGTCAAAAGTAGAAAGAGAGGAAACAGTACGCAAAAGTAGAAAGGGAAGAAGCAGGACGTTAAAAGTAGAAAGGGAAGAAGCAGTACGCAAACATAGAAAGGGAAGAAGCAGTACGTCAAAAGTAGAAAGGGAAGAAGCAGGACGTCAAAAGTAGAAAGAGAGGAAACAGTACGCAAAAGTAGAAAGGGAAGAAGCAGGACGTTAAAAGTAGAAAGAGAGGAAACAGTACGCAAAAGTAGAAAGGGAAGAAGCAGGACG
>NW_013675940.1:12365-16576 GCF_000517525.1 Limulus polyphemus
AGAATCCACTGAAGTTAAATGATTTGTAACGTTCGAAATTCATCAATATTCCTGGTCAGATATCTTAAGTTTTCCGATTGGTAAGCGTTTTAACAATCACAGTTATAGTTTTCGAAGTTTTTTAGCACACCGTTATATAGCTAACTAATAATATAGACTCTCCTGGCGCGTCGCGTTAGTTATATTTATAGACGTGGGAATGTTTTCTCGAAAATTCATTCTTACGAAACAATACTGGTTAAAGCGTTTACGTATATAGATATATTGTTGATTCTTACTCTCGAGAATCTTCTAAAACTTTAGAGAATAGACGGAAGTTTCGCAATACATATCAAACACTACAAGCTATGCATGTTTCTAAATATAAACTTAATCTAAACAACGTTCATATTAAAATAAATCCATAACGACAAATTCGTTACATAATGTCCCCGTGTTCTCAGTTCTAAACAAATCCAAACACACAAAGCGAGTCCCCTGGTGGGACAGAGGTAAGTTTACAGATTTACAACATTAAAATCTGGGTTTCGCACACGCACACACACATAGGAGTCCCCTGATGGGACAGAGGTAAGTTTACGGATTTACAACATTAAAAACCGGGATTCGATTCCCGCTGTAGACAGAGAAGGTAGCATAATGTGGCTTTACTCTAAAACACACACACAGTCCCCCGGTGGGACAGCAGTAAGTTTATGGATTTACAATGTTAAAATCTTTTCTTAAACTGATTGTTCACTACTACTGGTAATCAGGCTTTTTTTAAACAGATTGTTCACTACTACTGGTAATCAGGCTTTTCTCCCAGAGTTAATGTGACGATTAAAAACATTAGGTATTTCTGCCTGAAAGCTGAAACTACTTTATGGGGTGGAATATTTTTGCGCTGTATATGTATGTATGTATGTATATATATATATATATATTTAATACGCGAGTCGTCAGTGACTTTGAACAGACAGACTAGGGGGAAGGCAGCTGGTAATCAGCACACACTGCCAAGTCATGTCTCTCGCAGGAATTTGACCGTCACCCTTATAGCACACACAAGGTCTGGAAGTGTGGAGCGTGCATTTTTTTATTTTTATTTGCAGAAATGGAATGTGAATGATAGATCCTAATAGCAAAAATTGTCTTTAAAACTATCCGAGTTCCGTTTGTTCACAATCATCAAAGATGTAGCATACGTTTGTTCATTCAACTTCTCGTTATTCTTAAGAAAGAAAAAACTGTTTGTTTTGGCTAGTAGGCTATCCGATCACCTACGTTTAATTATTAATTAGCTCTTATTTTGCTTGATACTAGAACCACTTTGCATAGTGAATTATAGCTTGATACTAGAACCACTTTACATGGTGAACTATAGCTTGATACTAGAAGCACTTTACATGGTGAACTATAGCTTGATACTAGAACCACTTTACATGGTGAACTATAGCTTGATACTAGAACCAAGTTACATGGTTTATCATGTATTATGTAACTCTAGCTTGCTCATCAGTTAATTTTTATTAATATTTTTCTTATAATATTGAAGCGAGTTATACAGGAGTATTTCAAATTTAGTTGGCATGTTTGAGTAGTTATGAAGAAATGTCGAGTTTGTTGATCGTGGGACTCGGTATGCTTTCGTTCAAATATAGTTTTGTATTTGCTGTAGTTTCTTGAAATGTGTTTTTGATACATTTATCCATGTTATACAGGCATATTCTACGACTGGTCTTATGTATGTTCTGTAAATATTTAATATGTTTTCTGATGAAGCTCCTTGGTTATTGCCAGCCAGACTCCTAAGGTAATTCGCTCTTTTCCAAATTCTGGTTTTTATGCTTTAATGTGTAGTATCCAGATTAATTTTGAGTCAAATGTAATCCCTAAGAATTTTGCTGATGTTGCTACCTATAAGAGAGTCCCGTCTAGATATAACTGTGGTATTCATTTGCTTGTCTTGTTTGATTTTGTGTATTGGATAACTTGTGTTTTGTGCATATTAATTTTAATTCTCCATTTATTGCAATAAAGTTCTATTTCGTTTAGTAGTGGTTGTATACTGTATGTTGCTGTTGTTGGGTTTGGGACACTCTTCCAGATAGAAACATCATTTGTGGTTCGGGGTCTTTAAGTGACATGTTGCTATTGTTGGGTTTGGGACACTCTTCCAGATAGCAACATCATTTGTGGTTCGGGGTCTTTAAGTGACATGTTGCTGTTGTTGGGTTTGGGACACTCTTCCAGATAGCAACATCATTTGTGGTTCGGGGTCTTTAAGTGACATACATGATAAATATGGTAGGGCTAAATACTGCTCTCTGAAGGACGCAAAGAGCGTCCCCACAGCTTAAAATGCTAAAAATCGGGTTTCAGTACTCGCGGTGGGCACAGCATGGGTAGCCCATTAGGTAGCTTTGCGCTTAAGGACCAACAACTTTTGTAAGGTCGAAATCAGAAACGAAACACGTGCTGGATCCCGTAACCTTCATTGTATTCACAAGCTTCTTACGAGGTCACACTCGAGTCACATATTTTGAGAGACCGTCTATCGAACCCCTTGAATCAAATATTTAAGTGATAAACATGTCGACAGTGGCGCCACATCTCACATCTGCGGATGCATGCGTTAAAGAAGTCTCTAAAATGATTTGTTTGTTTAAAGTTAAGCACAAAGCTACACTATGGGGCTATCTGTGCTCTGCTCACCACGGGTATCGAAACCCGGTTTCTAGCGTTGTAAGTCCGCAGACATATGGATGTGCCACCGGGGGGCATCTAAATGAACTTACTATTCATAGTCAATGGCTTATTAGGTTATTCAGGCGTGACAAGCGTAAATTAAGATGAATTGTAAAGTGGTATATTGTGTTATTTTTTTATCATATAGAAGAATAACGTTTTTTGAAACCGTTGAGTTATAACTTACCAATCAACTTATAAACTTTTTCTGTGTTTTTTTTATTAAGATAAGACTAACGTCTAACCAAAGTAATGCTTTCTCTTCGAAACGTGTGATTACTTTAAATTATTGTTTGTTTGTAATTAAGCACAAAGCTACACAATGAGCTATCTGTCCTCTGCCCACCACGGGTATGGAAACCCGGATTCTAGCGTTGTAAGTCGGCAGACATACCACTGTGCCACTGGGGGGGGGCTCTTTAAAGTATATGTATATATATATGTATGTATGTATGTGAGCCTTAGGAGTAATATGAGTTGCAAATTAGAGTACACGTTCGTAGGTTATTATAGAGTTGTTTGTATGCATTGTCTCTAATGTTAAACATTCACTAGGATTTTGTAACACGCCGTTGAATAGAAATGTGAGTGAATAGAAGATTCTACAAGTATTCATTATTTAGAAACTTTACAAATTTGACTTTTGTTTTAAGAATTTTAAAGGAATAGCATTATTATTTAAACGCAGAACAACCCAACTTGGCCAGTGAAGTAGAGGTTTTGAAAAACAATATCACCACATTATGGAAAGCATTGATACAATTTCGTCAGGTGGTGGCAGAAAACATGGAACACATTCACGCCCATCAGCGAGAAATGCACGGGACTTTGCATAAAATGTTGTATGATCACAAACGTCTGAGTATGAAGCACGGTAAGTTAGTATATGTGTGTCCGTTTGCTTGTTTTAAAACAAAGCTATATTGGGCTATATACTGTGTCTAAAGTATGGAATCGAACCTCGGATTTTAACGTTGTAAATCCGTAAACTTACTGCTGTCCCACTGGAGATTTGTGTGTGTGTTTTAGAGTAAAGCCACATTATGCTACCTTCTCTGTCTACAGCGGGAATCGAATCCCGGCCTGATTACCAGTAGTAGTGAACAATCAGTTTAAGAAAAGCGTGATTACCAGTAGTAGTGAACAATCAGTTTAAGAAAAGCCTGATTACCAGTGGTAGTGAACAATCAGTTTAAGAAAAGCGTGATTACCAGTGGTAGTGAACAATCAGTTTAAGAAAAGCCTGATTACCAGTGTAGTGAACAATCAGTTTAAAAAAAGCCTGATTACCAGTGGTAGTGAACAATCAGTTTAAGAAAAGCCTGATTACCAGTAGTAGTGAACAATCAGTTTAAGAAAAGCCTGATTACCAGTGGTAGTGAACAATCAGTTTAAGAAAAGCCTGATTACCAGTGGTAGTGAACAATCAGTTTAAGAAAAGCCTGATTACCAGTAATAGTGAACAATCAGTTTAAGAAAAG
>NW_013675940.1:16744-18998 GCF_000517525.1 Limulus polyphemus
AAGACATATACATTCATCGTGGAAAACCTAGTGTGTGTGGCCAAGGACAAAGCTAGTTACCTTCCCAGCGGATCGTATCTACATCAACTCGTAATTAACTCGCTCATCGTAAACCCTCGATAAGATATCAAGGAAGTTCTAGACTATAAGGAAAACTTTATATCGTTTGTAAGTTTGTTAAACTTCTGTTTATAAATCATTGTTTGTAATAACTATTTGTAATAACCGTCATTGTAAATTGTGCTGTTGTGTGTATATCAAAACGTATTTGTGTTTACAAAAGAAAATTGTGTGTATCAATCTTGTTGGCAAATATTACAAATTGACTGATATATCGGCATTTATTTAAATACCAAATCCAAAGTACAATTTAACTACTAAATTTAAATGATTTAACTCGGCTTTGGACTATTCGAAATTCTAATACGTAACAATTAATATAAACGTAATTCAATTAAGTGTCCTAAATACACAATACAATTCTATATTGTCAATGTTGACCTTGACTCGGTCGACCCCTGTCCATTATGTTACAGCAAGTGTTTTATGGACATTTGATCATTCAGGTGGAATGTCCCTCGCTTATCATTCCGAACATTCCCACCAAGACCACCCCGATGACAACGACGATCACAGAGAAGACAACGTGACACACAGTCATCATCATCATCATCATCATGAGAAAGAGGGTCACTTTGAACTTGATGATCATCCCAAACTGACGTTTTTACATGGCCATGGTGCTCTGGGTGGACACAAGAGAAAACATGCTAATCGACAACGAATCTGTAAGTCTCTTGTATCAGAATTATTACAAATGAAAAAAGAAATCTGATATAAGCTATAAATGGCCAGTGTTCAATAAAACTAAACTTACTTTTAGTAATATTTAGTTCTCGTGAATTTTTGTGTATATACAACTGACTATTGATTTTCATATTTGTGTCGCACCTTGTATGTATGTTTGTTTCTTTGGAATTATGCACAAAGCTACACAATGGGCTATCTGTGCTCTGCCCACCACGGGTATCGAAACCCGTTTTTTAGCGTTATTAGTCCGCAGACACACCGCTTTGTGTCGCACCTTGTATGTTTATGGGATTTTTTTATATTGACAGAACTAACCGAGCGTTAAAATTCTCTCATCTGTGTGTGTGTGTGTGTCGCTTCTGGTGAAGTTTGAGGAGTTATGAATTTTAGGTTCTTTTCCGTATATAAATACTTTAATTTTTATGCACAAGTTCTTAATTAATATCAACTATCAGACTATATTATTTTCCCAAATCCTACTTCTATGAGTGTTTTAAACTTCATTACAACAGACGTTTTCGTTCATTTAATTGTATCTATACCTAGATCTTGGTTTGATCCAAGCGAGGAAAATTATTTTATTTATGTTCAATAAGTGTCACTCGCCCCTGGTTCTAACAACAAAAAGAAAAAAATGTCATAATTTTTCATAATGAGCTTCGCATGAACATAGCGTATGAAAATACACACTGTACTTACAGTCATTACAAGAAAATAAATCTCAACCACTACATTCCGACAACGTTTGGAACCCAAGACAAGAAAATGGGTTGATTTTGTTTTTCTTTTGTTTCTTAATTGGTAAAAACCAAATAAAGCTGCACAAAGCGTCATAAGTCCAGAGAGCCAATAAGGGGGCAGTGATTTTAGGGGAGTTGCGTGTCCATGAGCTCCACAGTAGATAGGGACTTACAAATCCACGACCCTAATAGTACAGTAGGCATAAATCAATTTTAGCTCCAATTTTTCAACTTATAGTCTAAGCATGAAATTTGGCATATTAATCAAACTTTGTGTGGAAATATTTGACCTTGACTTGATTTTATCTGTACTGTGTCACGGGGACATTAAAGTCACTTCGGACAATTTTTATTTTACTGGTTTACTCTTTTGTTTTTAATCGCTAAAGCTAAACCTTTAAGAAGGCGTCAGTAACCACATTGATTGTGAAACTCAGGTTGATGGCGTAGTCAAGTAGCGGAAAAGGCATGTTGGATTCATAACTTCTTCATTTATTTAAACAGACAGCATGACATTAATTTGGTAGCTCGTGGAGCTTCAAGACTCTTTCAATACTATATTGATGATATCTTTGTTCCTTTCATCGTGGTACCTCCAGATGCTCCAAGGATCCTTCAATACTATATTGATGGTATCTTTGTCCCTTTCATCGTGGTACCTCCAGGGGCTTCAAGGATCCTTCAATACTATATTGATGGTATCT
>NW_013675941.1:0-3455 GCF_000517525.1 Limulus polyphemus
CCTGTTCTGGTTATACCGTTCACACATATACACAGGAATATATATATATATATCTGTTCTAGTTATACCGTTCACACATATACACAGGAATATATATATATCCCTGTTCTGGTTATACCGTTCACACATATACACAGGAATATATATATATATATCTGTTCTAGTTATACCGTTCACACATATACACAGGAATATATATTACTTAGATGATGAATAAACTTATTCTGGTCATTTATAAATATTAGATCAATCACGTATTGATTTACGATTTAATTCCAGCAAGTTTGTTGTGTTGAACGTTTCATTTCTCTCTACCTTTGATCCGTAGAATTAACATAGTATATTATCCGAAACGTTACAGCCAACAGTTATGGAATACACGAAACGTTACAACCAACAGTTATGGATAACAAGCAAATGGAGTAGAGAATTCGCCATATTTAAATAAGTTGGTTAAAAACAAAAAACCGGTATTTTTTAAAGAAACTATTATCGTGTGTAGGCTAGCGTCCAACACAGAATCGTGTTGACGTGGTAACGAAAACCTTTTGTTATGTTTCTCTTCAGATATCAGCTTAACGTTCTTAATTGTTAAATGTTTGTAAATGGTGTACAGTTATTGAGGTACAAGTATCAAAATTAACACAAATGAGCATTGAGCTATCTGTGCTCTGCCCACCGAAGGTATCAAAACACAGGTTTTATCGTTATTATCCCTTAGACTTACCACTGGGGTCGTCTTAATTATGAATATATATATAAAGAGACTGAAACTTGGCAAAATAATCTTTTCGGAATATTCTTATTGAAACGGTTTGGGTATTTTTATAACTTTCTGCTTTCACAGACAAACAGTAAAATATCTTATGATTGCTGACGCATCTATATATATATGTATAGAGAGAGAGAGACAGAGAGGGTGGGGGTGGAGATAAATATGGAAATTTTAGGTTTTTAATTAAAATTGATGGCCCTCTAATGGCTCAACGTCTAGTCTGACGGGTTATAACACTAAAAACTACGTTTTGATACACAAGGCAGACAGCCCATTGTATAACTTTAGGCTTAACAACAAACAAACAAATACGACAGGTCTGTTTATTCCTTGTTATTTTTAAAGCCTTTTTCAGTACTTGCTCTTCTAGAAAGTACAAGGTTATAAATGACGACACTTTGAGTACACGACAAAAATACCGAATCTGAAATCATGTTAACTTCTAGATCTCTACTGCCATAGGAGAGATATAATGTCGGAAGGTGTTCTGATTGAGCCCCCCCCCCCCCGGTGGCACAGCGGTATGTCTGCGGACTTACAACGTGGTGGGCAGATCACAGATAGCCCTTTGTCTATATAATTATGATTGACTATAAAAAAGGGTGATCTACAGACTACCAAGCACGGCCGTCGAAGTGGACATGATTTTATCATTCTGCCATTTTTCTGACCAATAGGTTTTAATAATATTATTATTTCCTTGCTCACTATCGCCTAAAAGTTTTTTTTTTCTTCTTACGTTTCACGAGCCCCACGTGAGGCTGACGTCACAGTTTAATGAATTACAGAGCTGCTGATTGTGGCTCGTGATGAATGCCAGGCACGTAGACAGTTTGTGAACTGAGAGGTGGTATCAGGTAGCGCGTCTGAGGAACACGAGAACGGGATACCAACCCCAGCTAGTAAGCAGTCATTTCAGCTTACTTACTTTGGTAGGATATACAAGTCTTATCGACACAGTCTTTTGAAATACCAACTCACTTATAAAAATTAGTAGCGATAACATTTGCGATGACCTGATGATGACCGGAAACGCACTGAATTAATCGGTAAGTATTTTGAAATAATTTAAAGGTAAAAATTAGACATACACTCGGAATTATTTAAAGTTGTTTTTTTTCTTTTTACTCTTTGGGTTTGAGCGTTGAATTTAACCAATAATTACTTTCTTTAATGAGAAAGGGCACATTTAATAATGGAATCAGTTTAATAAATAAACAAGTTTTAATTTCCTAAAGTGGGCCTAAGGCCGAAACGTTAGAAAATATATTTATTTGGTCAAAGTGTAGAAACAATTTTCATTCAATTAATAAAAAAGCTAATTTATTTTCTTGAGTTTCATGGCTGGATAGAATATTTTCACTTGCATAGATGTAATAACAGGCAATAAAGAACGTATACAACGTTTAAAGAACGTTTGTTGTTGTTCTCCTAATATAAAAACGAAGGTTTATTCACTATACAATTTACAACGACGCTACTGTCAAAGCAGTGCTTTGGGAAATCTTTGTCAGCAACTGTTTTTGTTTTAGGAACATGACTAAAGCCAGCTGGTTCTTCCAGTAGCCGAGTTCTACGAACCTCAAGTTTCAACATGGGAGCTTCTGTGGGGAAGAAAGTCTCTCTTTTGAAAAGCCTACCGCCTAACCATTCCCTTCATGTAGTGATGCTGGGACTGGATTCGGCAGGAAAAACAACAGCTCTTTACCGGCTGAAGTTTGACCAGTTCTTGAACACGATACCTACAATAGGTTTTAATTGTGAAAAAATCAAGTGGACAACTGGTAAGGCTAGAGGAACGAGGTTTATGTTTTGGGATGTTGGAGGTCAGGATAAATTAAGACCGTTGTGGCGATCTTACACCAGATGTACCGATGGTATCGTCTTTGTTCTGGATAGTGTCGAGGTAGAGAGAATGGAGGAAGCGAGAATGGAGCTCTTGAGAATTGCCAGAGAAAACTATGGAGTGCCTATCTTGGTGCTGGCCAACAAGCAAGACCTTCCAAGGGCAAAAAATACTCGAGACATTGAAAAACACCTCGGTCTGAAGGACCTGGAGTCGAATCATTTGTGGCACGTTCAGCCTACTTGTGCGATAATCGGAGATGGGCTAGACCAAGGGCTTGAGGTGCTGTACGATATGATAATCACAGCGAAACAGTCAAAGAAGAAAAGATAGAACGGAACATTTACTAGGTCGCTATCGCAAGGTCATTGAAGAAGTTCGTCCAGTGATGTGAGGAACTAAACGAACCTTTCTGTGGATATTTTATAAAGCCAGTTATTTGGGAATATGATATTACTTTACTGTCCACAAGTAATTATTCAGTCAGTAAAAGACCTATCAAATACTAACTCGTTACTCAGATGTGTGGTCCTCATCACATACTTTATTTGTACATTTAAAAATGTATTCTAATTTGAAGTTAACTGTCATAAGTTCTTGTGTTCATGGCAACGAGAACGTCACTAAACTTCACTGTCATAAGTTATTGTGTTCATGGCAACGAGAACGTCACTAAACTTCACTGTCATAAGTTATTGTGTTCATGGCAGTGAGAACGTCACTAAACTTCACTGTCATAAGTTCTTGTGTTCATGGCAGTGAGAACGTCACTAAACTTCACTGTCATAAGTTCTTGTGTTCATGGCAGTGAGAACGTCACTAAACTTCACTGTC
>NW_013675941.1:4136-5937 GCF_000517525.1 Limulus polyphemus
TAGTTTAAATATGTTATTTGTAATTTGGAAATACTCTGCTATTAACTGTTAGAAAGTGTAATTATCCAGCTAGAGTTTTTAAGATAAACGTATCATTCGGCGCTACGAAGTTGCAATCATTAATGTATATTTTATTTTAAGATATTGGTTTATTTTAATACAAAAAATCTTCGTGCCTTAGCTATGTTAAAAATCATTGATAAAAACGACTTTAAATTGTTAGTCAAATTATTTGTGTCTATAATTTATTAAATTCAGACTGTTATTTTTCTTCTTATTTGGTTTGTCAAATTCTTCTAAGACTATTCTTCCTGTCCCCCCCCCCCGGAGGGACGGCGGTAAGTCTTCGGATTTACAACGCTAAAATCAGGGGTTCGATTCCTCTCAATGGACACAGCAGATAGCCCGATGCGGCTTTGCTATAAGAAATCTTACTACTGAAGAGTAAGTAACCATTGAAACTACAGACCGCTTACATTTTGACAAAAAGGTCAATTCTTAAAATGAATTTTTGTTTGTTTGTTAAATTTTGTGCAAAGCTGACCGTAATTTTGAAGTGATTGACTGTCATAATATAATGCCTCCACGGCTGAAAGGGAAAGCATGTCCGATGATGGGTTTCGATCTCACAGACTCACATCGAATAAATGGCCTGGTGTCTAGTGTGCTCGACTCGCAATTTTGCGGGTTCGAATCCCCGTCACACCAAACATGCTCACCCTTTCAGCCGTGGGGGCGTTATAATGTGACGGTGAATCCCACTATTCGTTCGTAACAGTGTAGCCCAAGAGTTGGCGGTGGGTAGTGTTGACTAGTTGCCTTCTCTCTTGTCTATCGCTGTTAAATTAGGGACTGTTAATGCAGATAGCCCTCGTGTAGCTTTGCGCGAAATTCAAAACAAACCAATCCTTGAGTAAACAGAGGCGTCTATTTTTATCACATATGTTTTTTTGTAGACTACAGGACTCGTTCTTCTGCTATGTAGAAGATTTGGCTTCAGTTGATACTTACAACCAGTTTTAATTATCGTAATGTTTGGAATTAATTAACACTAACAGCATTTTAAAGTACTTCAAATACAAATTTTATTATGCTTAGATTCTCCAGCAGTTTGATGCATCATGGTTGTGCTTTTAAACAACCATCCAGAAGAAATTATCATCGTGTAGAAAACGTCGCTGATTAAGAAGCGTTTCGTCTGCACGTAGTGTTAAACTCTACTTAATTCATCCGTTGTCCTTACAGGAAGCACATATACGCTTCAAACTGTTCCCCACAACTGTCACAGAGATATTCTCTCTCTTCACACTTACACTTAAACTGTTCCTCACCAATCTCACAGAGATATTCTCTCTCTTCACACTTACACTTCAAACTGTTCCCTACCACTGTCACAGAGTTGTTGTCTCTCTTCACACCTACACTCAAACTGCTCCCTACCACTGTCACAGAGTTGTTTGGGAACAGTTTGAGTGTAGGTGTGAAGAGAGACAGACAACAACTCTGCGACAGTGGTACTCTTCACACCTACACTCAAACTGTTCCCTACCACTGTCACAGAGTTGTTGTCTCTCTTCACACCTACACTCAAACTGCTCCCTACAACTGTCACAGAGTTGTTGTCTCTCTTCACACCTACACTCAAACTGCTCCCTACCACTGTCACAGAGTTGTTGTCTCTCTTCACACCTACACTCAAACTGTTCCCTACAACTGTCACAGAGTTGTTGTCTCTCTTCACACCTACACTCAAACTGCTCCCTACAACTGTCACAGAGTTGTTGTCTCTCTTCACATCTAC
>NW_013675941.1:6618-7983 GCF_000517525.1 Limulus polyphemus
ATAATAATTATAGCTGCACGTGAATCAAATAATACCTTAATAATTATAGCTGCACGTGAATCAAATAATACCTTAATAATTATAGCTGCACGTGAATCAAATAATACCTTAATAATTATAGCTGCACGTGAATCAAATAATACCATAATAATTATAACTGCACGTGAATCAAAGAGTACCATAATAATTATAGCTGCGCGTGAATCAAATAATACCATAATAAGTATAGCTGTGCGTGAATCAAAGAATACCATAATAATTATAGCTGCACGTGAATCAAAGAATGCCATAATAATTATAGCTGCACGTGAATCAAAGAATGCCATCATAATTATAGCTGCACGTGAATCAAAGAATGCCATAATAATTATAGCTGCACGTGAATCAAAGAATACCATAATAATTATAGCTGCACGTGAATCAAAGAATGCCATAATAATTATAGCTGCGCGTGAATCAAATAATACCATAATAATTACAGCTACACGTGAATCAAAGAATACCATAATAATTATAGCTGCACGTGAATCAAAGAATACCATAATGATTATAGCTGCACGTGAATCAAAGAATACACTCACTAATTACACAGTCCGACACGCTGACCCCTCGAACACACTCAGTCAGTAACCTTTACTCTATATCAGGTGTGAAACAGCTGTTGTTAGGTGTCTATGAACAAAAGAAATATTATAAAGTAGGCTACACGTTGTTTGTACTTACACATTCTGCTTTTCAAAGTTGTTACAGTTTCGTATGTTTATAGTTCGCATCACTAGGTGACGCTAGTAGCATTAAATTTATAATCAATATATTTTATGCTTAGTTCAAAGTAAAAGAGACCGGGAGTAGCCTAGTAAATAGTGTGGCAGATCTGTAACCGAAGGTCAGTGCCATTAAAGAAAAGTATAATAAAAAAAAATCTGGTTCTGTACCCTTGAGTTTTGGGTACGTTATGCCAGTGACAATCAACTCTGGCTCTGCACCCTCGAGTTTTGGGTACGTTATATTAGTGACAATCAACTCTGGTTCTGCACCCTTGAATTTTGGGTACGTCATGCCAGTGACAATCAACTCTGGCTCTGCACCGTTGAGTTTTGGGTACGTCATGCCAGTGACAATCAACTCTGGCTCTGCACCGTTGAGTTTTGGGTACGTTATGCCAGTGACAATCAACTCTGGCTCTGCACCCTTGAATTTTGGGTACGTTATACCAGTGACAATCAACTCTGGCTCTACACCCTTGAATTTTGGGTACGTTATGCCAGTGACAATCAACTCTGGCTCTGCACCCTTGAGTTTTGGGTACGTTATGCCAGTGACAATCAACTCTGGCTCTGCACCCTTGAGTTTTGGGTACGTTAT
>NW_013675941.1:9010-17111 GCF_000517525.1 Limulus polyphemus
GGAGAAAGGGATGTACATATAGGTGAGGAGAAAGGGGTGTGTTTATATAGAAGAAAAGAAAGGGTGTGGATATATATAGGTGAGGAGAAAGGGGTGTACATATAGGTGATACGAAAGGGTGTGTGTATATATAGGTGAGGAGAAAGGGATGTACATATAGGTGAGAAGAAAGGGTGTGTATAAAAGGTGAGGAGAAAGGGGTGTAGATATAGGTGAGGAGAAAGGAGTATGTTTATATAGGTGAGGAGAAAGGGATGTACATATAGGTGAGGAGAAAGGGTGTATATATATATAGGTGAGGAGAAAGGGGTGTATAAATAGGTGAGGAGAAAGGGGTGTACATATAGGGGAGGAGGTAAGGAATATGAACAATTAAGCTGAAGATAAAAGAAACATATATAATGTGTAGTTAAGGGGGAAATATCGTATCGTTTAGTAGCAAGAGGATCTGTAATAAAAACACGCTGAAATACGGACTTTTAAAAATGTTATTTTACAACACATTCCTGTTGTGGTTTAAAAAAAAAATCTGCATTTCAATTACCTTTAACAAACATATAGAAAGTAGCAAGTAACAACATACTTTCTGATAGTTGTCTTGTTACCAATAACAGATTATCACCAATCCCCCTACAAATAAGCTAAAAGTAACGTTTTACCAATCCCCCTACAAATAAGCTAAAAGTAACGTTTCACCAATTCCCCTACAAATAAGCCTAAAAGTAACGTTTTACCAATCCCCCTACAAATAAGCTAAAAGTAACGTTTTACCAATCCCCCTACAAATAAGCTAAAAGTAACATTTTACCAATCCCCTACAAATAAGCCTAAAAATAACGTTTTACCAATCCCCCCTACAAATAAGCTAAAAATAACGTTTTACCAATCCCCCTACAAATAAGCTAAAAGTAACGTTTCACCAATCCCCCTACAAATAAGCCTAAAAGTAACGTTTTACCAATTCCCCTACAAATAAGCCTAAAAATAACGTTTTACCAATCCCCCCTACAAATAAGCTAAAAGTAACGTTTTACCAATCCCCCTACAAATAAGCCTAAAAGTAACGTTTTACCAATCCCCCTACAAATAAGCTAGAAGTAACGTTTTACCAATCCCCCTACAAATAAGCCTAAAAGTAACGTTTTACCAATCCCCCTACCTACCAGAAGCTCACGTGAGGATCGTGAAGTAGTGTCATTACATCCTGTGTGGTAGGCCTAATGAACTTGTTTGAATAATGGTTCTCCAAGTAAACAAGATCAGCGCCATCACAGTGACACGACTTCTGTAATGGACACTCAACAATCAGCACATCGTTTCCCGAGTCTGTAAACGTATTTTTCTTGGAAGTATAAACACCCAACTTTCTCTGTTTAAGTTGTAAACAATCACTAGTCTCCAGTTACAGTTGATACATTTTGTCCTACAGGTCTTCACGATTTACATAGAAAAAACCTAAACTGCTCAGGTTAAACAGAATTTGAAAAGTTTCTTCATTTTGGTTGAAACTACTGTAGCGTCGTTTCATATTCGTACTCCTCTGAGAGTCACCCGTTGTTCTCCACATCAGGGATCAACTCCAAATTTTAAAGTTGTAAACTGATCACTGATTAAAGTTTAGAATTAGACACTGAATCACATATTTTTCCACCCAAGACCAGTTCCAAAAATATCGCTACACTGGTGCCTGATGAAAATCTCCTTTCTCCATTACAGATAATCTTATGAAAAACGAATAAAAAACTAAAGCCTCATTTAATCTCGGTCAATTCTTTCTCTGAATAAACGCAATATTGTCGAAGTATCTTAGCGTTTACTCAAATACTTCGACAATATTGCGTTTATTCAGAATATGAGTAAACATGATAATGTTTCTGTTTGTTGTTTGTTTGTTTTTTCTACACTTTAAAACAACGTATGATTTATTTCTTTCGCTATAGACTGAGAATTTAACCTTACCATTATAAAGAGTGTTTGTAATACGGCTATAGACTGATGATTTAACCGTACCATTATAAAGAGTGTTTGTAATACGGCTATAGACTGAGAATTTAACCGTACCATTACAAAGAGTGCTTGTAATACGGCTATAGACTGAGAATTTAACCGTACCATTATAAAGAGTGCTTGTAATACGGCTATAGACTGAGAATTTAACCGTACCATTATAAAGAGTGCTTGTAATACGGCTATAGACTGAGAATTTAACCGTACCATTATAAAGTGTGCTTGTAATACGGGTATAACTTGAGAATTTAACTGTATCATTACAAAAAGTGCTTGTAATATGGCTCAAGCTGCTGAACATGCTCCGCACTTTCAGCTATGAGGGCGTAATAAGTGTGACAATCAAAACCGTTATGCAGTTAGGAATAGGCACATAGGGTGTCGGATACGTCTGGCTGTTTGCTCTACTTCTCATCAGAAATTCTAACTTAACATTGGCTATCTCTAAAATTGAGGAGTCTCTGACCTGGCCGGCTAGTCCAGCTGTCGCATAAGATGTCGTTAGGGTTAAAAATACCAATATGTGTAACCAGTGAAAACTTGATATGTGATGAAGTCCAGTTCGTACTGAACAAGAAACCACGTGTGTCAAGAACTGAGAACTGTTCGATATGTGTGTGAAATTTTTGTGATACTTCTATGTAATAAAAGAGTTAATAGCTTAACTGCTCTAATTTTCATGGACCTCCCTAGGTGGCCAAAAAAAAAGACAACAATTTAGCTAATTTTTCTTGTATTTAATTATGGTAAACATCTATCTATACTTCACTCGAAAAAAAAGGAAATTCTATTTCACGTGTTGTAAATCCCAAATTATTTACATTATTTACATAACGACTCAGTAATAAAGACATATTGTTTACTTGTTTAGGCTCAAGACTGCACAACAGACTATCTTCACTGTGCTCACAGCGGGGATTGACTCCAGATTTTAACGTTATAAGCTGAGCCAATAAGGGGCACATACATATGTGGTAAAACTCAGTGATGAAAATAATCAAGTCCGGTACTGTATACCGGTAGCGTCGGCACGCTGTACCGGCAACCCACTTATGAACGTCACGTGTTAATATGACGGTATTGTTGGATGTGACGTTACATTCAGATCCCACCCCCTATCAGGTAGGACTCATTCTCCTCATTACTTGTAATCCATTCCAACTTAAAAAACGTTTAGAAATCAAACTTAAATAGAGAGTGTTTTTGTTTTTTTCTATTAAGCGTAGTAACTGTTAGTAGCAATGTTGATTTGTTTAAAATGTGGAAGGGGAGGGCAAACACTGTTACCGTACCGGTAAGAAATTAGAGTTACTTTCACCCCTGGTAAAACTACAAATTCGGGTACGTGTGTTTGTTTTAGAGCAAAGTCACATTGGGCTATCTGTTGTGTTCACGGCGCAGAATCGAACCTTGGATTTTTAGCGTCGTAAGTCGGTAAATTTTCCGCTGTCCCACCGTGGAGTATTACAGTGAATTTAAATGAAAATATTTGTGATTTAATTTTTTACTGGTTGAATTTTGTTATAAATTAGAACTATGGTATGATAACGATTTACCGGTGTATTTGATTTAATTAATAAGGTGTACTGAAGAGGGCGTTGTTCATACACACTTCTAATTGTATGGATAAAAATCAATAAGACGAGTTAGGTTACAGTTATCAGTACGAAAGAAAAACTTGCGGTGAAACTTTTTTGTTAAATATTTCGAAAAGTTCTTTAGCCCAAACAAGAAACTACACGTCTTGCACGTGGAGACGATATAGAAACTACACGTCTTGCACGTGGAGACGATATAGAAACATTATAGCTATGATTGTCTGTTTCTTTGTTTAGAATTTTTGCGAAAACCAATACAATGGCTATCCTCACAGCATCGTCGCTAATTATGAGTTGATAGACTAGATGGAAGTCAACATCACCCACCGCCAACTCTTGAGCTCCTTTATCTAATCGGGTAAAGAGATTTGGCCGTTACTCTTATAAAGTACCCAAGGCCCCAAAATGCGGAGTACGTTTTTCTGGCAACTATATGCGAACCACGAACTCTCCAATATACAGTCAAGTCACACTAACAACTAGGAACCCTCTGGCCATAGTATGAGAGTTAATAAGTAGTTCAGAATACTTATACTAGGTGTATTGTAATCGTACGTCATAGGTTAAAATATATCGCTAATGAAACTTTTAAGATATCTACGTTATATTAAAAGTAATGCCATTTATATAAAAACATTCACGTGTACTCTATACTCAAAATAGGGTTAACTTGGTTCAAAATCAACTTCAACCACATTACCGCATCTAAATTCACTTCCTAAACAGAACCATGTTCCGAGGCAACATACAGTAAAAATGTTGCCTTAATGTCGAGTTTATTAGTTAGGAAGTAGTTATTCATGACAGTGGCTCAACACTCTCTAGACATGAGACAAATAAACGTAATTTAAATCGTGACGAAAGAAACCTGACTGTTAGTGACCTTTGACCTCTGACAAATCTCTTACGTCATATTGATTGGTGCTTTTTTTGACATGTGGTGGTGCGTTCATCTGTCGAAGAAAATTAGTAACGCAAGCTAGTAGATGTAGTCTTAAGGAATACATTTCTTAAGACTACATCTACTAGCTTGTGTTACTAATCTTCACGTGATTCTTATCACATTCCTTAAGACTATATCTACTAGCTTGTGTTACTAATCTTCACGTGATTTTTATCACATTCCTTAAGACTACATCTACTAGCTTGTGTTACTAATCTTCACGTTATTTTTATCGTATTCCTTAAGACTATATCTACTAGCTTGTGTTACTAATCTTCACGTGATTTTATCACGATAAAAATAACGTGAAGATTAGTAACGCAAGCTAGTAGATATAGTCTTAAGGAATACGATAAAAATAACGTGAAGATTAGTAACACAAGCTAGTAGATGTAGTCTTAAGGAATGTGATAAAATCACGTGAAGATTAGTAACACAAGCTAGTAGATGTAGTCTTAAGGAATGCGATAAAATCACGTGAAGATTAGTAACACAAGCTAGTAGATATAGTCTTAAGGAATGTGATAAAAATCACGTGAAGATTAGTAACACAAGCTAGTAGATATAGTCTTAAGGAATGTGATAAAAATCACGTGAAGATTAGTAACACAAGCTAGTAGATATAGTCTTAAGGAATGTGATGAAAATTACGTTTCACTACAGATGTTTCTTCTTTTTTATCTCATTCTTCTATTTTATTAGAACTGTCTTTGGTTAGTTACAGGTCATTGGCCAGAAGTCATTAGCTGGGCTGGACGTATGGTAGCTAAAAGTATATCCGAAATCATGTGTCTATGTAGTAATAAAATCCTTGATACAATATGACGACGCCCATAACTTGACGAAGCGTAAAATATATGTAGGTCAGAAATAAGACTAAGTGCCATTTCTAGGAGGCACAACGTTCTCAAATTAGTTCGTTATTAATTATCCAGAGTTGAAGAAAGAAAAGCCTAAAAGAAAAGGCATATATATATATATATAGGTCATAGATGTTTTTAAAGCCCGACAGGTGTGTGCGTCCAAGTACAATTGTTAATTTTAAATTAATGAGGTTACAAAAATTAAAAGTGGAAGTCCAAATAAGATTGAATAAACATGATTAATATGCCACGCGCCATCGTATGCCTCTACGTTTACATAAAACAATGTATTTTTTTCGGCTGAGTTTCTGGGTCAAGGGTCGAGTTTAAGTAGATTGTTAATTATTTTGTGTAAGCAATGCTGCTAAACTGTATCACATAAATGGTATTTATAACAAATGAATAGGACAAACATGTATTATTATTTTCATAATTTATTTTACAGGGTTGTCAGAACTAGAACATTGTGCATCACGACCTGAATGTAAGACGGCCCCCCTCCGGCTCTATAGGGACATTAACATTCACGCCTTCTTCATTTGTAAGTTTTAATCGTATTGTAGGATCAGCTTCTCATTCATAAGTCTGTGGGTCAGGAGGGGGAGGGGGTGTTTGAGTTTCTCCAAGTTTATTACCAGGGTTCATCGTTTTATGAAGCCTGAAATTTGTATCAGATAGCAGGGAAGCCACTGAGTGTAAAAAAAACAACAACAAAAGTTTCGCTATAGTGTTTAACATAGATAAGTTTTGGTTTTAGCGGGCGATTATTCATCTTCTGACTGAAGAATTAAATAAATTATGTTGATCTTTAGGTAGACACGGGGGGAGGGGTTCTGATTTTCCTTTTAGACAGCAGCCCCCCTCCCAATCTCTTGAATTTCATTCTCCATAATGCATCACGGCTCAATTGATGTTGGATTTTTATTTAGGCTACAACCTATTCGTTTAGTTCTTGATACCCGGACTATGAACCCGAGGATTCATGGTTCGCAATTAGTTGGTGCAGAAACACGATACGAACATTGGTGTCTTGGGTGAGCTGTAAGAGAGACGACCAAATCTCTCTAGTCGATCAGAAAAGAGTAGCCCAAGAGTTGGCGGTAGGTGCTGTTTCATAGCTGCCTATCTGCTAGTCTATCAGCTCAGAATTAGTGAGGCTTATGTACAGATAGATCTTATGTGGCTTTGTGCAAAATTCTGAAAAAACAACACAAGTTTAGCCTTGAACATAAATAATTAGCTTTTTGTTATATACATTGTTAGTAGACACGCCAAATAAATCAAATATCATCACCAGTTCGCACATTGTTAGCAGACACGCAAATTAAATATCACCACCAGTTCGTACATTGTTAGCAGACACGCTAATTAAATATCATCACCAGTTCGTACATTGTTAGCAGACACGCTAAATAAATCAAATATCACCAGTTCGTACATTGTTAGCTGACACGCTAATTAAATATCACCACCAGTTCGTATATTGTTAGTTGACACGCTAATTAAATATCACCACCAGTTCGTACATTGTTAGTTGACACCCTAATTAAATATCATCACCAGTTCGTATATTAGTAGATGACACGCTAATTGAATATCACCACCAGTTCGTACATTGTTAGTGGACACGCTAATTAAATATCATCACCAGTTCGTACATTGCTAGTTGACACGCTAATTAAATATCACCACCAGTTCGTACATTGTTAGTAGACACACTAATTAAATATCATCACCAGTTCGTACGTTGTTAGCAGACACGCTAATTAAATATCACCACCAGTTCGTACATTGTTAGTGGACACACTAATTAAATATCACTACCAGTTCGTACATTGTTAGTGGACACGCTAGCTAAATATCACCACCAGTTCGTACATTGTTAGTGGACACGCTAGCTAAATATCATCACCAGTTCGTACATTGTTAGCAGACACGCTAATTAAATATCACCACCAGTTCGTACATTGTTAGTGGACATGCTAATTAAATATCACCACCAGTTCGTACATTGTTAGTGGACACGCTAATTAAATATCACCACCAGTTCGTACATTGTTAGTGGACACGCTAGCTAAATATCATCACCAGTTCGTACATTGTTAGTGGACACGCCAGTTAAATGAGAAGTTAACTCCCTCAATATGGTCAGTAATTCTTTACATAAGATTAATACTTTTTATACATGACTTATTATTGTATAATTATTGTTGATATATTGCCAGTAGTTTGTAAGCTCTGATTTAAAAGATCTGCCTTACGATGATTAGTTGTGAAAATGTTAAGATAATCCTCATATTTCTGTATACCTTTTGTTTATTTGTACTTAAGCACAAAGCTACACTATGGACTATCTGTGCTCTTCCCACCACGGGTATCGAAATCCGGACTCTAGCGTTGTAAGTCCGCAGGCATACCGCTGTGCCACTGTCCACAATTTGTAATAAAAGATGTCCACAGTTTGTTAATAAAAGATGTCCACAATTTGTTAATAAAAGATGTCTACAATTTGTTAATAAAAGATGTCCACAATTAGTTAATAAAAGATGTCCACAATTAGTCTACAATTTGTTAGTAAAAGATGTCCACAATTAGTTAATAAAAGATGTCTACAATTTGTTAATAAAAGATGTCTACAATTTGTTAATAAAAGATGTCTACAATTTGTTAATAAAAGATGTCTACAATTA
>NW_013675941.1:17959-20724 GCF_000517525.1 Limulus polyphemus
GAGTAGATATCATATTTATGTCTTAACACATATATATGATGTCACCCTTATATCTTAACACACAGAGTAGATATCATATTTATGTCTTAACACATATATATGATGTCACCCTTATATCTTAACACACAGAGTAGATATCATATTTATGTCTTAACACATATATATGATGTCACCTTTATATCTTAACACACAGAGTGGATATGATTAGAAATTAGGATTTTTTTCCGACTGTATAAGTTAAGTGTTTCTCTTATACTAGAAGTGAAGTTTTTTTCACAGAACATAACTACTATCATACAGAATAATTATTAATTAAGCTGTCAGCAACTCAGATTACACGTATACGGTGTCACCCTGCTAATGTGAAAATAGGGACGTTGAAATTCCCAATCATCATTCTGAACATACTCCTAGCCTGATCTTCGATCAAAGGGATCAGACTGCGAGTGTCCTGGTTTATCTGCTGAGTGATCAGCATGGACAGAGCCGAGGTTAAGTTCCCCAGCCCCCGTAGAAGGACCCGGATCTTTCCCAACCTCCAGATCCTCAGCCGATCTACCGTGATGGTGGTATCACCGTTTACTTTCTCAGTCTGAGATAATTGGACAAATATTTTGGTTCCGGTCACCTTGATCTCAGCATCACCGTTGAAGAGTAAAGTCCGATAACCTTGAAGCACGCGGTAATGACCACGCCCTCTCAACATATCGAAATGAGAGATGAAACCCAAGGTGATGATGCTGGTATTGTCAGAGGTGTTCCTACATATGACGTACGGTTCCCGCCGGAGGGAGATTGTAGTGATACCTCTGAAGCTGGTGTTGTACAGGAAAACTAAGGTGTGGGTATCCTCCACCCACACTGTGGTGTTGGTCAGCGGAAATGGTTCCATTCTTCGTAAAAACCTCTGGAGAAATCGGAAAAGAAAGTCCACATATGAATTCAACTCCGTGCCATTCTGGCACGGAATTTGCCTTTTCTGAATGGAATGATGTAAAGCAGGAAACAAGGTTGTGGTCTCGCGGGGCGTTGTAGACTTTGAACGTAACAACGTTTTTCCATTTGAAAGCGTTTCCTGAGGAGAGCCATTTAGTAGTTTATGTTCAGAAGTTTCAGTCATCTGAAAGATGGCTTCTTCGATCTGATCGTCCAAAACCGTTTCCATTTTCTCGACCACCGTCGATCCCAGAGCATTAAGAAAATTCCTGGAAACCTGATCACCGGATCCCTTGGGGTGTGTTTTACTGTTGAATGTGTTCGTGACGTTGTTAAAGAATGTTTGGACTGAAGACCCTTCTATCGCTACCTTAAATTTTAAACGCGGAGAGATCCTTGTTAGCCAAATTGTCTTGGCATTATACACGGTCCCCTCGAAAGTCCCCTTGTCTCTCACATTGTCGTGTGGATCACGTTTAGACAACAAGCCAATGTTGTACTCTCCAGTTATCCGAAGAACGGGGAATGTCAGCTCTAAGCTGACAGCTTTGACTTGAGGTTGACTTGGGAGTATTTTCATTTGGGAGAAAGACATTCCGCTGAGAACCACGTTTTGTAACGTGGCATTCACAACCGAATTGTTTTCTTGAAGTAATATCCACAGCTGATCAAGTTTAATGGGATCTATACTTCCAGGCCCAGTCTTTTTTAAGATAACGTTTTGTAGTTGATTCATATTCTTTTTCATGTAAACTTGCAAATCCGATTTTTTAACTATCACGTCGTCATTCCTCACGCTTCCAGTAAAGGCTTTAGACTGTAACATCATATTACTTGTAAGTTCACCTGAAATAAGACAAGATGTCGTTCATAAAAAAAACAACTAATATTGTAAGTAGATCTAGACGGATTATAAGCCGTCGAAACATCGAATAAATATTTCACATTTACATATCAAAATAAGAAGTCATTGTATTGTGTCACGCTTGAAAAAACTTTGGAAACAGAAACGATTATTAATTAGTTTTTACAAATGCCCTAAATGATTATTAATTAGTTTTTACAAATGCCCTAAATGATTATTAATTAGTTTTACAAATGCCCAAAATGATTATTAATTAGTTTTTATAAATGCCCTAAATGATTATTAATTAGTTTTTATAAATGCCCTAAATGATTAATACTGGTGTGAGCTGTCGATTTAAAGAATCTAAACATTGGAGAAATATCACATTTTTTATTGAACTTCAGACTCAGCTGGAAGATCCTGTTATTGACCAAGAAACTGGATTTTGTATCAATTGAAGAATATGAGACTATAGAAAAAATGTCTATTAACTTCTCTTTAGGGAAAGTGTACAGAATATTATAAGAGAGAAAATATTTAGAGTTTTTAATTCAATACACATATATACGTATGTATCCCAAAGTTGACATACTAGAAGAAACTGTGGTACGCTTGAATACAATACAAGACATGTTCTTAAAAATTACTTTAACAACAAAAAAATCAAGTGAACATTTACATCGCTTAACAAAACAGATAATTAGAGAACGGCCCCTAAAAATCTCAATTTAACACTTAAAACGACTCCACACTAACCAAGTAAACAATAATTACAGCATGGACACCATGGAATCATCTCGGGAACAAACAATTAATTACAGCATGGACACCATGGAATCATCTCGGGGACAAACAATAATTACAGCATGGACACCATGGAATCATCTCGGGAACAAACAATAATTACAGCATGGACACCATGGAATCATCTCGGGAACAAACAATAATTACAGCATGAACTCCATGGAATCATCTCGGTAAC
>NW_013675942.1:0-3397 GCF_000517525.1 Limulus polyphemus
TTTAATAAAGAAAATATATTGTGATTTAGCGCTTTAGACGTTATTAAAGAAATATAAAGTTAAATATATTGAAGATAAGTATAAAATATGTAAAGTTAAAATAGTATGTTTTTTAACCAAGTGAAACTAATTATTTTCACACTATTAGTTTGAAATTTGCTTTGAATTTTGCGGAAAGCTACACGAGGACTATCTGCGCTAGCCGTCTTTAGTTTATCAGTGAAAGGTTAGATGGAAGGCAGCTAGTCATCACCACCCACCGCCAACTCTTGGGCTACTCTTTTACCAACGAATAGTGGGATTGACCGTCACTTATAACGCCCCCACGGCTGAAATGGCGAGCATGTTTGGTGTGAGAGGGATTCGAACCCCGACTCTCAGATGGCGAGTCAAGTGCCTTAACCACCTAGCCATGCCGGGCCAAAGAGGGAAGAAAGCTACTCCTCACCACCCACAGTAAACTCTTTTGCCACTCTTTTACCAAGGAATAGTAGGATTGACCGCAATTTATAACGCCTCCACGGCTGAAAGGGTGAGCACGTTTCGTTGAACAGAGATTCGAGAACGTGACGCGCAGATTGCGGGTTGAGCGCCCTAACCACCTGGCTATGTCAGGCCTAGTTTAAAAAAAGAAAAGAAGCGCTACTCATATAGAATATTTTAACCTTTTAACTTTTTATTTTAACTTTCAAACCGTACCCTGGTGGGACAACGGTAAGTTTATTGATTACAACGCTAAAACTCGGGGTTTGATTCTCCGCGGTGAACAAAACAGATAACTCATTGTAGCTTTGATCTAACAAACAAACAAACAACTGATTTCTACTTTCCTTAGATAATTCATTTTAAAATCATATAAATGTTAAGCGTTTCTTATTATTTCATTGCAATACCTATATCTGAATAAAATATTGAAATAATTCTTCAACTGATAATAATAAGTTTACAAATAATAGTTTAAATAAATTTAAAAATCACATAAATGTTAAATCAATTTAATATTCTATTAATACTAATAAAAAGTAGTTTACAAATGTAGCACACACTCCTACCGTCCATCCACCGCCTTCTGTGTCCATGTCACATACAACCTGAATTGGTTCGTTTAAGAACCGTGGCCAGATAGAGTAGACCTGGTTATTCTCAACGTTGCCTTTAAGCCTCAAATCTGCACAGTCTGTGAACATTGTTGTGTTGGCACAAGTCTTGTTTTCATGTGGCGGAAGTATATCTTTAAATTATATAAATAGCAGAATTTCAAACATGTTCCACCTTTTCTTCCATCTATGGTTTAATTGTAATTCATCTTTTGGTTTACGTTTTCACTTTTGTTGAGGAATTAAACCTTACTAATCCTTTTCCAATAAACAGCATTAAAGGGAAGAGCGCTTTCTGTTTTAATTTTCATATTAACACATTGAAACCTATCCATTGATAACTACATTTTTATATGTGTTAACAGTTAAAACTAATCTACAAATGCTAAACGTAATACATAATATCAAAATCTGAATTTAATCAAAAATTATTCAATGTTCATCTTAACGTTAATACATTTTATGCAGAAGCGTAATTCTGATTATATATATATTTCGAGACCTAAGCCAGATAAAGACAACAAAGATGTATTACAATGTATAGAGGGGAAAAACGACAAAGTTGCATCGAAAATCAATAATCTCTACTTTATCAATATATAGAAGTCACTTCTACATCAGTGAGAAAATTTAAGAAACGTAACTGATTACACAGCTTTGCTAATACAAATTACATAAAAGTTGTTTTGGTTTTAATAACGGATTTTCCATAATTCAGCTACCCAAAGTTTGAAAATAATATTCATTTTTTTTATATCGTGTAATGATTTTCTACAAATCGGAAAAAAAATCTTATTTAGACCAAATTATTATTTCGTTTACCACAAGGAAAATGTTTTATTATTATGTTGGGTAACAAAAATTCAAACAAACTGAAGAAAAGAGAATAACAATTATGTCAAACGAATATGCATCCTCATTCATTCTGGTTTTATTTTTTTTGTGAAATCTATGACTTTTAGTCTCAAATCTACGTGTTGTGGTCTTTGTTTTATGTATTGCGTTATGACGTTTTGTGAAAAATCTGTATGTGATGGAGAAAAATGGATATCATTTTCGTATTCAGTGTACAGGAATTACAGTCGAAAATATAAAAACAATAAAACTATCACAGGCCTGTGTTATCTGTATGCATAGTGAATTATTAAATCGGACATTCACGAACGTCCTCCTATCACCAGGTTTGTAGACATTAGAAACCTACGTCATTAACGTTTTACTGAGCAGATAAACCATGAATAATTCCAGAGGAAGAAAGGTTCTGTTCCCAGCGATCTGTATATGGTTAAGTGGAATACTTCTAACAGTGTCCGTGGCAGGAGAAACATCTGACGATTCTCGATATGACTTGAAGGACATCTTAGATGCTTTACCTACGACTGTATGGGGAATGGTGAATCTAATTAAAGAAAAATTGAAAGGTACGTTTTCCAGGGTTAAAAAGTATTTATAATTCTCTTTTATATCTAAGCTAAATAAATACGTTGTAACGTATTTTGTTTCAATATTATAGTATTTACCAACCGTAATAGGCTCTAAATCCTGGAAGATATTTTTAGGCTTCGTGTTATAGTGTTAACGTGACTTTCAGTATATAGTATGGTTAACTCTCTCAAAAGATTCCATTTCAAAACAGTTAACGGAAATCTTTAAATAAACCTTTTGATAACAAGATATAGTTTTAGTTTCTCGGTAAAGGATTTTTCTGCAAACTGTTTACTAAGACATCCATCAGTCAATAATTCTAAGAACCCTGTTTAAAATTAGTGATATTTGAATAAGATTTTTCTGTATATAAAATGGGTATTTAAGTCTTTACTGGTTTATGTTTAATGTTTAATCATTAATACGAAACACATTTAACGCATTTCAACCAAGTCTAAAGAAACAAACATAGAACACTTCATAGAATGTTGAAATACATTGGTCAGTTTGTAGAAGGTAAAATAAAAATTATAATGATATGAAGCAAAACATGAACAGCTTAACAACAATATTGAAATTATCATTTCTTATATTCTTGTGAATGGAAAATAGGGTACTGGTATATTATTCAACAAATATTTGTTATCAAACGAAATGGTCTTATACATTATAGAAATGTTTTTATGCTATCAATTATCATAAAGTATACTGGAAGTATTAATGAATATACACTCATAAACCACGTTTTTCAACTCGGTGTATTTTTATAGTTCATCATGTTTCAGGTTTAAAAGGTAAGAATATTCTTGTTGTTATTCTGTAAATATAATGTTTATAAATAATTACCGCAGACATTTCCTTGTAGAAGTACACTT
>NW_013675942.1:4119-16296 GCF_000517525.1 Limulus polyphemus
ATTTGATATCAAATAAATGCTATTTTTTAATTATTCACTCTCTTTGTATTTTTGTAAATATTTGTGTTTTTCTTTTATCTATAAATAGGGAAAATCATCAATGCTCTTGTAGATATCTCACCGACAATTTTTGTACCCTATTAGTTTATGTTATACAACATACTCAAATGAAACAAAAAAAACAGTCTACATATAGAAACAGGATAGTTATTATTAGTATTATGTGTTTGTAGTAATGATGTCCCTTTAGATTAGTATACTTCACTGACTTTATTAAGTTCATTCCTCATGTCTTTATTTTTTAGTGTATTTACAATGTGAACGATTGTCTCGTTGTATTCTAACACTTGTAAATCTGCAATACATAACATGTTACATTATTTGTGTTTCAATATAAATGGCAGTATAATTTTTTGTTTAAGGAAATGACAAAATATTTGCCTTAACAAACCATAAAGAAGTGGAGCTTAGAGTGGAATTAGAAAATTTCTCAGGAAAAACAACATATGCAAAGTTTTCTTCTTTTCTTGTGTTGAGTGAGCGAAGGAAATATCAGATGTTTCTTGGATCCTATAGTGGCGATGCTGGTAAGAAGCTTTATTACTACATAAAGACTTAAATGAGAAGTATAATTAGTATAATGATCACGGTAAGTATCTACGTTAATATCACAATGCCTAAAATATTACAATACAATTGGTGAGAAGTCTGGTTATTATACAAATTGGTTTAACACTGAAAGGATTATTTCATAATTTTCTTAACACTTCAAGAAATTAAATTACTCTAAATCTATTTATGTAATTTATTATTTCTTTTAAGGCGATCTTTAGTATCAATTTTTGTTTGTAATTAAACCTGTTTTCCTTGGCATGGAGATGTAAAGCGTTGATCTTAAAAACAAACCGAATTAAACTGAAGAGCTTTACAGGTGCAATAAACGTTACATGGTTTGACAGACTTGATAGAAAGTTTAAATACATAGCGTTTGCACGTATCCCTTAAAATAGCGTTAACAACAACATAGACGTAAAGTTTGTTTCTCTGTTTCGGATATTCACGCAAAACAGAGATTTCTGTCTCACCGGGACGTGAACCATGTACCCTAAGATTCACAGTCCAACCAATAAACCTCTCCTGTCCCCATACATAAAGTACACGGAGTTTAATGTTTGTTGCTGAAATTTATTAGATGTAAAATGTATTTCATATTTTATATTTTCAAAACTCTTTTTGAGAATTAAATGGATTTGTGTAATGTCCAAATAAACATATTCATCTTATTTTCTCATTTGCAAATTTATTTCACAGATTTATTCGTTTAAGTTTCACTTGTAATTTCTTATCTCTCATCTTTCTTGTCTCTATATCCGATAAGATTCTCGATGATTGAAGAGTCTCTTTATGTAAAATTCATCTTTACTTATCTTTTCTTTCATGTTGTTGTAAGAGTTTCTCTTTTAATTAACATATATCAGTTATTGAAACACGTCAAATTTAAATTTTAGATCATAATAATACGTTCCTTTTAGAAAACTCTATTCTAACTTTAATTAACGTAGCCAAAGTAGGACTGAAAGTAAATTTAGTTTACATCAATCGTTATTCTGAAAACCGAATAGAACATCCTACAGTAAAATGACTTGATCACATGTCAGCTTTTTTTGTCTCCAGCAAATCGTTGAGTTTTTTTTTCTAAAGAACGTTTTTGAGTTGTCTGTTAAACTGAAAAGAATTTATATTAAATACCATTATTTCATTGTAGACGAACCATCTCTGTGTACACAGAAGTCCTAAGATTATAAATAAAGTCGATATATTTAATATTGATTGTAATCTTGAATGATCCGAGATTGGTTACTTATATTTTATTCACCTCAAAAGCAATGATAGTGGTTTTCAAGTAATATATATTTAATGAGGAAAAACAAAGTGAATTGGTCTAATTTTCATTAGTGATTTTTTTAGAGAAACATCGCTCCCACCAAAAGTGTTCCAACTAATTCCTCTCCAAGACTTTGAAGCTTTACCATCCGTGTGGTAAACGCCGTTCAATGTACTGTAGACGCAATTCTTAAACCACCATCCGCCTTCACCGTATTGAATAGAACAACTTTTTGAATTTTCGTCGTTGTCCTGATCTTTTGTCGAGAAAAATGAACCGTTGTGGTACGTCAGTGAATCACCTGTTGCGATACAGATAGAAATGGATATCGAGAATCGTCAGGCGTTTCTCCTGCCACGGACACTGTTAGAAGTATTCCACTTAACCATATACAGATCACTGGCAACAGAACCTTTCTTCCTCTGGAATTATTCATGGTTTATCTGCTCAGTAAAACGTTAATGACGTAGGTTTCTAATGTCTACAAACCTGGTGATAGGAGGACGTTCGTGAATGTCTCTTAAATACCCATTTTATATACAGAAAAATCTTATTCAAATATCACTAATTTTAAACAGGGTTCTTAGAATTATTGATTGATGGATGTCTTAGTAAACAGTTTGCAGAAAAATCCTTTACCGAGAAACTAAAACTATATCTTGTTATCAAAAGGTTTATTTAAAGATTTCCGTTATCTGTTTTGAAATGGAATCTTTTGAGAGAGTTAATCATACTATATACTGAAAGTCACGTTAACACTATAACACGAAGCCTAAAAATATCTTCCAGGATTTAGAACCTATTACGGTTGGTAAATACTATAATATTGAAACAAAATAAGTTATTTTTATTTTACCTGCTACAAACTGACCAATATATTTCAACATTCTATGAAGTGTTCTATGTTTGTTTCTTTAGACTTAGTTGAAATGTGTTAAATGTGTTTCGTATTAATAATTAAACAATAACCATAAACCAGTAAAGGTATAATGATTTGAAGCAAAACATGAACAGCTTAACAACAATATTGAAATTATCATTTCTTATATTCTTGTGAATGGAAAATAGGGTACTGGAATATTATTCAACAAACATTCGTTATCAAACGAAATGGTCTTATACATTATAGAAATGTTTTTATGCTATCAATTATCATAAAGTATACTGGAAAGAATTAATGAATATACACTCATAAAACACGTTTTTCTACTCCCTGTGTATTTTTATAATTCATCGTGTTTCAAGTTTAAAAGGTTAAGAATATTCTCGTTGTTACTCTGTAAATATAATGTTTAGAAATAATTACCGCAGACATTTCCTTGTAGAAGTACACTTCTTTCATTGTGGAAAATATTAATGATTTTTTGTTATTTTGTTTAGGTTGATAACGAGACTTATTTTTCGTTAAATTGTTGTTTTCTTTTTGTGTTCATTCATTACAGATACGAAATACTCAATATTCACCTATACTGTTTTGACGTAGATACATTAAGTTAATTGTTGATATATTTTTATTAATTTTTGTAATGTAATTTTCTGATTATACTTATGAAGATTATTTTTGTATTGTTGATATAGCATTCGAATTTAGTAATAATTTAAGATCTCCAAATATTGTTAATTTGAATTGTTAATACTGAAACACGTTAGGCAGTTTGCCTTTATTGTACATTTATTCAATATTTTTCTTCATTATCTTAATATTAAGGCTATTTCTTATTTATCTTTACTTATCCCTAAACTGGTTCATGTTTAACTTTGGACTAAGATATTATGTATATGTATATAATTTTGTTATTAAAGCAAAATCAAACTCATTAATTAATGCTGATATGCTGAATAAAATAAATCAATTTGCTATATTTTCAGAAAAACTTACTGCCATATTCTACATCACCTGAAATTTGGATGTTGTGAAAGCAATTAGATCACAACATGACTATTGACTCGGTTCACAATAGTATGTTGTTTTTCTTTTAATTTTTCAACTTGAGAGTACACTGACTTGTCGATAACAGCAACAACATATAATTGCTTGATTCTTAACGGATGCCCCCAGTTGCACAGCGGTATTTCTACGGACTTATAACGCTAGAAACCGGGTTTTCAATACCCGTGGTGGGCAGAGCCCAGATAGCCCATTGTGTAGCTTTGTGCATAAATTCAAACAAACCACTAAACAGATTTAATAGTTAAATTATATTTTAAGAGAAAAATACATAACGATTTTTTGACATAAACAACTATTAAAATTATGCGAATTTCATCTGCTAAAGGATGCCAACCATTACATCAGCTTTTTTTAGTTCTATTTGTTTTACTTATTGAAAAGAGGTAATTTTCAACAGTCTGGAGGTGATTCAGATATTAAAGTGCTCAGAGGTTTCGTGATTCTCAGCTTGTTGTCGCATTTCAGTTTCCTTAATATAAATTGTATTCTTGACCAGGTTAAGACTCCTTAATTTCATCGTCAAGTTAATACCTAATGCATGAGAACTTCTACATAACCCACAATTAACTTGTTTATTACAATATTCACTAACTGTCATATATTACCAAATACATCACGCTAAGTGACTAACCTTTAAATATCGGGTTTATTTAAAAGATAGTCCCAGTGTGTGTTTTCATCAATGATTCTAGATTCCTAAAGCTATGACAACTGAATCTCAAATAAAATAATAATCACAAAATTTAATAATTACGTATATATGTGTTTAGTCAAGATTTAGGTTCAATGTTATCTCGCAACTGTTAGTAGGTTTTATAATAATGTTTATACCACGTCCTACATCAAAAATTAAGCTAATTGAGATTTGTATTACCAGAGGACGCTACTGACAAGAATTATAGTGTAAAAATGACTTTCGATTTCCGATTGTCCCTGGGATTTCCCATTGTCCCATTGTGTATATCAACATTTCTCTTTCATTATTCGCGTTTCTTAACCATTTTGTGAGTCCTTCAATAATATTTATTTTTTGTCTCTTATAAAATAGCTTCTCATAAAAAAAAGTATACTGGTTTATATCATATTTGTATAGTTTCACTCAATTTACTTTAGGCTAAAGGAATGACAACTGAGTTCATATAGAAAATAGTCTTAAGAAGTACTGATTACATATATGTGTTTAGTAAAGATTTAGTTTCACCGTTATCACGCATGTGTATTATAAGGCTTGTTACAATGTTTTATATCGTTATTTATGGTACGCCTTACACTATTGTTATAGTTACTTATTTTGTCTATAGAGGACGCAGCTAACAGATATGTAGTTTTTCTATACCTTTGTTGGTTGGTTGGTTTTTATAGCCAAATAGAGTCTCTGCTCTTTGTCCATCGAGAAGAAATAGTATCTTATAAATCAGCTTCTCTTAATTAAACATATGCTGGTTTTTAAGGTATATTTATAAGCCTTCAGATGAAATTAGTTAAGGCTAATACGTGTTTTATAAAGGGTATTTTTCCATATACCTTTAGTGTTGGTGATAATACATTATAGAACAATTCTTGGACGACTTTAAATGTTTAATTATTATCTATCTAGCTTGTTTATTGTCTTGAAATTCTGAGTTTGAATACTATAATGGTAACATTTTTGTTTGAAAACATTATGGTATTTTATTAACCAATTTGTGAAGTATTTATTTGGCTTAATAATCGAAAACGGATAATAAAATGTAGTATAGTTTTGCGTGAAATTCTTTACGATCTAATCATTGATTGGCTGTTTTCAGAATTTATATTTCAATTACTCAACTTATTATTTTTGTTTAATTTTCAGCATCAAACGTTTATCACACACATCTTTCTATGTTTCGTATTTTGAACATTGATTGTGTTTTCCATAAGCGAATACTTACCTTTACGTGTGTATCACTCTCACATCTTCGTGCCTTGAATACTTACTTAACTATCAGGGCTAGCGATACCGTTTTGTGGATTATCTTGTAACATTAATATTAAATCAGAAAATAATAAAAACTTACAGAATGGATATCATGTAAAGAGAATATTTATCGTGAAATTGATAATCTACTTTAATGATATATACTTGTAATGATCCAATATTTATAATGTGTTGTTTATTATAATAGCTGTTTTTTACTTTATAGATTATCGAGATAAAACTGCTGAGTATTTATTACATTGATAGTTTTGAAGAAACATTATATTATTCATTTTATATATCCTAGAAAATGTAAAATGTACAAAAGACAGTATTGAGTTATTCAATTACCACATCATATAAAAGAGAAGTGCTCGATTTTCACTTATCCTCTATAGATGTCTCTGAGTGTCCTCATTTATGTTATTTTAATAATTTTGTGTGTTGATAAAAAAAGGTTTAACGGAATCTAATCATTTATTGTTGTCAGGCTTGTTTACTACCTTACTTTGTTATTTGTAATAATTATATTTATTGGATTCATTATTATTTTTTATGAACTACACAGAAATATTTATGAATACAAATTAAACAAATAAAACAAGAGGATAATTAAGAAGTCATATTTTCAACCTGTAGATCATGAAATAAAACATGTTAGCATTGTATAGTACATTTCATAAGTTGTAATATAAATGTTAAATATATATATATATAGAATGTTTTAATTCATTTGTATAATGTGAAAAGTAATTACACTCCTTCGATATACTGAAAAATTATAAACTTTGGAACTTGAATAATAAAAATAGTTCTTAGTTTGGCCAAACTTCATTCTTTGTTTGGCTTACACTATGATAGCACAGTTGAGATGCTCTTCTTAATTAATGTAAGCTCGCATTTGATCAGTAAGAAAGGGTAAGTCACATTTACTATCAGCCTTACTCTGATCATATATAACGCCTATTTCTAACTTACATTGTACTAAATTGTTATACAGTGATTTTTAAGGAACTGTAAAAGACACAGACATTCAACACATGAAGGTACTGGTTACATTTAATAATCTTTAATATCCAGTAATGAGGTGAGGTGAACTTAGGAATTGAGCAATATTACTTTATTAAGCAAACTTTCACAAATTACGCTGTGTGATAATGTGTTATAAATTTTTCTGGTTGTTTTTGTTTGTTTGTTTATTTAGAGGTGTAAACATTGATAAAACTCGCATAACAAGCTTATCATATAAACTTTTAATAAATGATATCATTATGCTGTATAATTCAGTGTCTTACTTTAAATAAGTATGGATCTGATAAGAATATATTTCTAGATTAGTGGTTGTGGTTGTATCTTAGTGGAAACAATATACCATGCGCTATTTGTTCTCTGTCTTCCGCAGGAATCGAGCCCCGAATTTTAACGCTTTGAGTTCGTAAACTCACTGCTGATCCACCGGTCGAGAAACATAGATGAATAAAATAGGTTTTTATACGGTTAACTCTAGTAAAGGATTACGTAATGTGAGTCAGTGTCTTAATTCCAAATAAGTACCGACCTTATAAAAAGATATTTAGAGATTGTTTAACGACAAACTGTTTATGTAATTCTTTCCTCAAACTAGACTTTAATAATTATCGCTCTCTAGGGTTAGAGTTAACAAACCACATCCCGTACCTTTCAATTTTTCTTTAATTAGATTCACCATTCCCCACACAGTCGTAGGTAAAGCATCTAAGATGTCCTTCAAGTCAAATCTGCACAGTCTGTGAACATTGTCGTATTGACACAAGTCTTGTTTTCAGGTGGCGGAAATGCATCTTTAAATTATAACAATAGCCAAATTTAAAACATGTTCCACTTTTTTTTCTATCTATAGATTAGTTATAATTCATCTTTTGGTTTACGACTTCACTTTCGTGCAGGAATTAAACCTTACTGATCCTTTTCCAATAATCAACATTAAAGAGATGAACTTTATCATAATATCAGAGTCTGAATTTAATCAAAAATTATTCAATGTCCTTCCTAACGATAATACATTTTATGCAGAAGCGTAATTCTGATTGATTTAATAATTCACTATGCATACAGATAACACAGGCCTGTGATAGTTTTATTGTCTTTATATTTTCGACTGTAATTCCTGTACGCTGAATACGAAAATGATATCCATTTTTCTCCATCACATACAGATTTTTCGCAAAACGTCATAACGCAATATATAAAACAAAGACCACAACATGTAGATTTGAGACTAAAAGACGTAGATTTCACACAAAAAAATCGGGATGAATGAGGATGCATATTCGTTTGACATCAATGTTATTCTTTTTTCTTCAGTTTGTTTGTATTTTTGTTAACAAACATAATAGTAAAAAATGTTCATTGTGGTAAACGAAATAATAATTTGGCCTAAGTAAGAGTTTTTTTCCGATTCGTAAAAAATCCTTACATAATAGAAAAAAATGAATATTATTTTCAAACTTTGGGTAGCTGAATTATGGAAAATCCGTTATTAAAACCAAAACAACTTTTATGTAATTTATATTCACAATGTTGTGTAATCAGTTACGTTTCTTAAAGTTTCTCACTGATTTTGAATGACTGATTTTCGATGTAACTTTGTCGTTTTTCCCCTCTACACATTGTAATACATCTTTGTTGTCTTTATCTGGCTAAGGTCTCGAAATATATATAAACGTATTTGTTTAGCTTAGATATAACAGAGAATTATAAATACTTTTTAACCCTGGAAAATTTTTTCCTTTCAAAGCGTACCGTTGTGGGACAGCGGTAAGTTTACTGATTACAACGCTAAAATTCGGTGTTTGATTATCCGCGGTGGACAAAGCAGATAACTCATTGTAGCTTTGATCTAACAAACACACAAACAACTGAGGTCTACTTCCTTAGATAATTAATTTTCAAATCATATAAATGTTAAGTTTTTCTGATTATCTAATTGCAATACCTATATCTGAATAAAATATTGAAATAATTCTTCAACTGATAATAATAAGTTTACAAATAATAGTTTAAATAAATTTAAAAATCACATAAATGTTAAATTAATTTAATATTCTATTAATACTAATAAGAAGAAGTTTACAAATATAGCACACACTCCTACCGTCCATCCACCGCCTTCTGTGTCCATGTCACATACAACTTGAAGTGGTTCACTTAAGAACCGTGGCCAGATAGAGTAGACCTGGTTATTCTCAACGTTGCCTTTAAGCCTAATAAATAAAAGTTAACAAGTTCAAATATTCTATATGAGTATCGCTTCTTTTCTTTAAACTAGGCCTGACATAGCCAGGTGGTTAGGGCGCTCTACCGACAATCTGCGCGTCACGTTCTCGAATCCTTGTCCAACGAAACGTGCTCGCCCTTTCAGCCGTGGAGGCATATAAAGCGGTCAATCCCACTATTCCTTGGTAAAAGAGTGTCCCAAGAGATGACTGTGGGTGGTGATGTGTAGCTGTCTTCCTTCTAGCCTTTCACTGGTAAACTAAAGACGGCTAGCTCAGATAGTCTTCGTGTAGCTTTCCGCGAGTTTCAAAGCAAATATTTCTAAATATTTTCGTTTTTCTTTTGTCTATAAACCTGGAAAACCATCTTTGCTTTTATAGAAATATAAGTATTGGTATTGCGATATTGACAATATTTTTACCTTATTCATTTATGTTATGCAATTTAACCTAATGAAACTAATCAATAGCCCTTTGAGCGAATTTCAAACTAATAGTGTGAAATCATTAGTTTCACTTGGTTAAAAAACATACTATTATATCTTTACATCTTTTATACTTATCTTCTATATATTTAACTTTATATTTTTTCAATAACGTCTAAAGTGCTAAATCACAATATATTTTCTTTATTAAAGATAATACAACGACGCGGGTACTACATCGATAAACCCCAGGATTTCAATCGATCTTGGTATCAGTACAGTGTTGGATTTGGATCGCTGAATGAAGATTTTTGGCTTGGTTGGTATGCTTTTTAAATCAAAGAATATTTAAAGGTCGGAGATAGAAACAAATTATTTCTTTTAGTTAGATTAAGTGGAGTTTGATACAAAACAATATTTTATTTCTGTTGTTTAACTAATGAACAGTACGCATGCAGAATTAAACCAGATACTATTGGTATTTTTTCAGTCTAATTTGTGTCCTAAATTTGACCGACCTGATTAAGACCATTCTCCAGGTCATTATTTTATGTAATATATTAACCTCATGAACAGCTGTTTCGTTTTTTAATAACTCTTGTTAAGCTAAAACATCAAATTTGGTGAAATTATTTGTGTTTCAGAATAATTTCAATATAAATTTATGTTTAAGGAAACGACAAAATATTTGCTTTGACAAATCACAAAGATGTGGAGCTTAGAGTGGATTTAGAAGATTTCTCAGGGAAAACAGCCTATGCTAAGTTTTCAAATTTTTTTGTAATGAGTGAGAGAAGAAAATATCAGATGTTTCTTGGTTCCTATAGTGGCGATGCCGGTAAGGATATATTTTAGGTTATATATTTCTACCTTAACACATACTGAAAGTAAAAAATATTCTTAGCTTTAGAGGCGTAAAATTCATTATGATGTTCCCAATATTTCCAAACCTTCAGTTCTATAGATAAGCGGAGTAAATACATTACACTGTTTATAATATCAAAGATGTTGAACAAAAAATTAACAATATATGTTCAGTTTTTGCTACTGTATTTTCTTGAATCTTTTTATGAGTAAACAACTCGTAACAAATAACTTAACCAGCTCATTATGTGTGATGTTAAATTTTCAGCAGTGTTAAACGTAAAAAAACCTCGATCTTCATGCGATGATCAAACATTTTGTTATAAAGTAAATGTCACCTCAGGAAATTCACCATAACAAGAAAGCAGCATTAGGAGAGTTTGCTCCGACATATTCCAGAGTTAAAAAGTGTTGTGGTGAGTTTAAGACAACCATGTGATGATGAACCGAGGTCAGGTCGCCTCTCGACATCGAACGCAATAGAAGTTGTTGATAAATTTCATGATTTTATTACATGTGATATAAGAATTACCATTACAAGTTACAAAGTTGGATTCGGTAAAAGTACTGAAACAAGTATTTTGAGTGACAGTTTGGACATGAGAATGGTTAGTACCAATTGGGTTCTAGAAATGTCGTCACCTGAGCAGAAATGGATCCGAGTCATTGAATACCAACGTATACTCCAAAGATTTCAATGGATTTGTAACTATGGATGAAACGCGTGTTCATCACTTCGACACAGAGAAAAAACGCAAAGCTTGCACTGGAAACACTTAAATACACCCACTACAATAAAGCTCAACTCACAACTCTCTGCTGGTAATATCATGGCATCAATTTTTTTTATGATCCAAGGGCATTTAACTAGTTAAGTATTTGTCAAGTTATCAAACCGTTACAGGAGCTTACTATGCATCTTTAATCAACAATTTGTGTCAAGAAATCAATAGAAAAGGTGCTCAAAAACAGCTTGTTGCTTTGAACATTAATCATCAATACTTAAATCCCCCCCCCTCACCCGTATTGACTGCATTTAGCTCCAGAAACGTTTTTTCCCAACTTTAACGTTTTTTTCTTGAAAGGTCAAAGATTCCTGAGTGATGATGATCTCGTACATACCGTTCTAGTCAGTGATTGAGGACCAAGAAGAAAGATTCTTTCAGAATGACATAAAGAGATTAAAACACAGTTGGCGCAAGTTCATAGTAACGCCTTACTTTGACAAATCACAAAAAAACATCCGACTTAAAGGTTAATTTTATTACATAAAAGTTTCGAAGCGAACAATTGTTATAAAGATATTTTTGAAATGTACATCTACGTAAAGATTTTAGACGATATAGAGTTACTTTTATTTACCTATCATTAGATCTTTTCTAGCACTTGGAAATGCGTCTTTTTGAATGTGTAGGCTTTTATTTAATTATCTTTACTCATCTTTATAAAAACATTCAAAATACAAAATTCAAATCTATCTTTTATGATAATCTATGATGAATAAAATACATTTGCTATGTTCAATGCCATTGTGAAATTATCACATATTCTAGGTTTGTGGAACACATTATCTACAATGAACAGACTGTTATGTTTTTAGTAGATAATGTTAAGAATTGTTTTTGTGTATCAAAACAGGTGATTCACTTAAGTATCACAACGGTTCACGTTTCTCGACGGAAGATCAGGACAACGATGAAAATTCAAAAAGTTGTTCCACCGATCATGGAGATGGTGGATGGTGGTTTAAAAGTTGTGTTCACAGTACCTTAAATGGTTTTTACCATAAGACAGCTAAAGCTACAAAATCTTGGAGAGGTATCAGTTGGCGTACCTTTGGTGGTTCAACTGTTTCTCTG
>NW_013675942.1:17091-19001 GCF_000517525.1 Limulus polyphemus
GAGACAATCGTTCACATTGTAAATACACTAAAAAATAAAGACATGAGGAATGAACTTAATAAAGTCAGTGAAGTATACTAAACTAATGGGACATCATTACTACAAACACATAATACTAATCATAACTATCCTGTTTCTATATGTAGACTGTTTTTTTGTTTCATTTAAGTATGATGTATAACATAAATGAATAGGGTAAACAAATTGTCAATGATATATCTACAAGAGCGTAGATAATTTTCTCTATTTATAAATAAAAGAAAAACAAATATTTACAAAAATACAAAGAGAGTGAATAATTAAAAAATAGCATTTATTTGATATCAAATGTTCAGCATTTAACATTTAGCTTCATTCAAGAGTTCTATGAACATCAATACATATACAGTACAAAGAAATGTGGCTAGTAAGTAACAAAACGAATTAGCTATTTCCTTAATAGTTTTACTAAACTATACTAAATGTCTATGTTTTATCAACCACTTTGGGTATAGACGCTAGCAGCTGACTTAGAGCAAGACAGCTATCAAATATATCATGACTGTATTGTTCGATTCACTGGATGACGTAGAATATGGAAAACTTTACAATATAAACCATAATAACATCAATGGAAATTTTAACGAGATTTAGCGGTAAAACGTAATATTTCTGTCTGTTAGAATACCATTTTGCTTGGTATTATATTCTGTGCTATTCTCTCAAGTTTTAGAAGTTTTAAGTTGAGATCAGAAATGGTGTATTTAATACTGTTTCTTATAAAGCTGATATCATACACGATGTATTCAATCCGGTTTGTTATCAAGCTGAGATCAGAAACGATGTATTTAATACTGTTTCTTTTCAAGTGATACCAGAAACGGTGTATCTAATATCTATCACCAGCACCCTGCCACCCACATCCATGCTAACGGAATGAAAGGTTAAAGAGCAGGTGATACAAAAATAGATGAGTAGCTGGCGTACCCGTTCAACATACTGGGAAGACAGAGGTTCATCATGGGTTGCATAGAGAGGTATGACTTGAACCCCGGTGAGGTGGTTCATCAGTTAGAAGAGATATATACACACAGAGAGATTTTCGTCTAATATTGTTATAGATAATAATTAGAGTAAGTTGTAATAACATATTTCTGGTGATTCGATATTTATCTGAAATAAAACCTGGAGACTGAACAATTTTAACCTGTTCACACATATAAGTTGTAAAATTATCAAAATGAGAATAACAAACAATTAATCATAAAATATAGCATGTTCTCTCAGTTTATAACAAGTGTTTTTGTACTCGTTAAAGATTACAAGATTATCCCATATCTTAAATAATGTCTTTAACGGATTCGTTTGTAATATTAACAGCAAGTTCTTGTTAAAAAACAGATGAATGTAAATCGCTCGGTCAAAAGTGTTCCCCAAAAATAACGATACAATTATAGTACCGATATATTCATTATATTAATCTTTAAACGTTAAGAGATTTCTCTCTCCATCATATACTAGAGAAATATCTTTATTTCTGCGAGATTTGAGTTCTAGGTTAACCAGGATATGTTACATAACAGTAGCCAATACAGAAGTACTGTTTTCTTTAAAACTTCATTTAGTTGTTACATGTTAGTAAGAAGCCATGACGCGCATGCTATCCCCACATATAAACATTCCTGTGTAAGAAAAAGCATACAAACCAAGCCAGAAATCTTCCTTTAGTGATCCAAATCCTACACTGTATTGATACCAAGTTTGATTGAAATCCTGGGGTTTATCGTCGTAGTATCCGCGACGTTGGATTAGCTTTAGTGAAGAAAATATATTAAAATTTTTTGCTTTCTAGTTAATCGTGAAAATAATTTGAGATAAAGATATTAAAAATAATTATAAAATACATAAAAATACCATAGTGGCTTCCCTTA
>NW_013675943.1:0-6963 GCF_000517525.1 Limulus polyphemus
TAATGCAGATATGAATTATTATAGTCGACTTAAAATTATGGTAGAAAATAATTATTTAGTGTATTTCACCTTCATAATATTTGGCTATCAAGTATTCTGTTTCTTTATTTTATAAAATATTCACTTAAGCCACTATTTTGTATTTGTTTTCACCTCGTAGTTAGAGAAACGTGCTCATGTTATTGTTACATATCTGTTCGTTTGTTGATTTCCCGTATAAATTCTTTCCGAGAAACTTCAGCGATACAAATCCTTTCTTAAATAAAACTAGTTTATTCTTTCTCGATACAACTTTGTAATACACAGAATTTCCACAGTCAGTTTAAACTTAACAACCTTTATAACACACGCTATATATAATCACAGTGATTCACACTTTACTTACTGTGCCTACTGTACGCTTGACTCAATTATCTATCACTTCAAACTATCTGCATATCTGTCTCTCGCTGGTTGTTTATTTCTGGCAGTTATTTTGATTTAAAAATTATTATTTACGAAGAAATTATTACTAATCAGGGGTGCTCGAAGATTAAGCAATCCTCCTTCACCCTGCGCATGGACTAGGAGTATGGGCTTAAATTGAGAAACAGGAAATTAACGCAGACAAGCTGTGTAAATTTAAAAAGGTAAAAGTAAAAAGTGAAGAGCAGAGTAAGTATGCTCTTCACGTTCTACTTTCTATCGCTCGCTGGTTTGTTTGTTTCTGGCAGTTATTTTGATTTGAAAAATAATTACTTATCAAGGGTGCTGGAAGATTAAGCAATCCTCCTTCACCCCGCTCGTGGCCTAGGAATATGGGCTTAGCTTGAGAAACAGGAAATTAAGTGAAGAGCAGAGTAAACTAAACTAAACGGCCGATATAGGACATATGGTCCATCAGGGCGACGGGGATCTGTAAATCATATGCCAAGAATTTTATGTGGGGGGAAACGGGAGTACCCCGAGAAAACCCACTTTCACTGGTAACGACCAATCAGTTACCAGAGCCCGGTTAGCGAGAAGTAAGTAAGTAGGGAAGGCAAAGTGAAGTGCGGTGGTGGGGGTTGATTAACTTTTGAATGAGTTGTGGGTTTTCCTGATGTTCGCCAAGGTTTTATTGGAGAACAGGTTCACTTTACGGGATGGTTTTAAAGGCGTGAAGTCCTAGGTGTCGCTGGTGAGTGGGAGGAGGAAGGCACAGAAAGGTTCGTCGGGTAGGTAGAGATCGGGGGAGGTGTCAATTATTAGGGCGTTTGGTGAGATTGACGACGATGATGTAGAAAGTGGCTCGGGACTGAGAGGCGGGTTACTGGTTTGCTGATAAGCGTCGTTGGTTAATGGAAAGACTTGCGGCTGGGTCTGGGTGCCTTTCTTCTCCTTGTAGTGGTGGTTTTGGTTGACTTGTCTTGTGATCTAGGAGTGGGTGAAGTTTGAGTAGCCTGGTCAATTGTAATAGGATGGGCGGTAGAGTACTGGTTGGCGGTGGTTTTCTTCTGGGTGTTGTGGAACGTGGGCTTGGGGTAGGAAAGGTAGGGTGTGTGTGAAGCTTACGGTATGGTTTTTCTGCCTTAAAGTGATGGTAATCAAGGTAGCAGCCGTGGATAAGGATGGAATCTGCGGTTATCTTGGAAGTTGTGACAACTTTCATGAAAGTGGAGGGTGAACCTGTTTTCTTTGATGGGATACGGTGGACTGCGTGGATCGTAGAGTTCGTTGTAGTTTCGAGGGTTTGATGAATTTCCTCTGGCGTAAAGGATGAATGGACGTTCCTGAGAAATATCGTGTGAAGACTGGCATTGCTTTTAGGGGGTTGGCAAGTGACGGGAGGGTTTGAAGACCAAGGGTGGCGAAAGTAGCGGAAGTCTTCAAGTGTCTTGGGCTGGAGGAGTATACCTCCCTTGTGTAGACGACGGGTGCGCTCAGGGAATACTCGGGCTTGAGGCTTGTAGCGGCGGATAAAGTTGGCTGTGTCCCGCGGCGAGAAGTCGAGCGGAAGTCCGTAGATAATTAACGGTGGCGTAGGGAAGGACACAGTCTGCATACTGAAATCGTCATCGCTCGCTGGCTTTATTTGCCGGGTATATATACTAGAAAAGAGGGCGCCTGGCAAACACTCGGACATTCGCGGGGTTCCTCGATATGTCATGATCCTTCTAGAAACTCCAGCGCGCATTCTCGCGTGACTTCCGCTGTCGGAACATTATATTAAAACACCACATTCGCTGCCAGTGGTTAACAAAATTGTCTAAAGAACACCATTGATTTGTATTTAGTGGGAATATTTCTGTTTCTTATAGTTTCATTACTAAGTGATATACTTCATTAGTCTACAACATATGTTTTTAAGCCAATGATATTATTTGTTTTGTATTAATAATTACAGAAACATCCCTATAGTGTTATAAAACGTTTTGCCAGGCAGCAGAAAGAAATGTAACATTTGCTTTGGATTCGTATTTATTTTAAATATCATTGTTTATTCTCAAATACAAGTATTATGCTTTTAAGAAAGTAATGAAAATGAAGCATTACTACCTCGGTATATCACCTGTAAACTTGTAGAATCATAAAGTTAAATTTAGTGATTCAACCTCTGTTGTGGTACAGCAATAGTTTGATATAGGAGAGCTTTTTATTTGAGGCGTGCGTAATAAATACTCAAACCATTGCTAGACTTTTTAAAGATGTTTTTTATATCTAAAAGTAACGAAAACTTTGGAATTGTATATTTAATAATCATGTATATATATATTCTTCCAAATAAGTTTTATTCACTCATTATGATATGGTTTCGTTAACAAGCAAATAGTTCAAAATACCTTAAGATATATTATACACGTTACTTCTAGTAAAACAGTAAGATGTTAGCTGGAGTAAATGAATCCGAGTGCTTTAATCAGTCATCATTGTTAAGATGAAGTTAATAATTTTCTTTTTCTTTTATCATATATAATTATACTATGATGAAGAAGGTATTAGATTATTAAATATCTTGAATAAGTTTGCTGCATATGGAGATAAGGAATAATCATATTTTGAGTCCAAATTTCCAAAGATCACATTTTGAAGTTATGAGATAAGAATTATTTTCTGTGAATTGGGCAACTGAGTTAATTGCAGATACTGATCAAATGTGGAAAATTTTAAAGATAAGTTGGTAAATACTCAAAATAAGGAACATTCCTTATAGTCAAAAAAAGGTGGCCTCAAGTAAACAACCAGATTATCTCACAAGAGTATAAGTAATAGAATTAAACCATTATGAATAATCGGAGATTTGGAGGGGAATACAGAAAGTCAAGTGAGTTAGTCATTGGGAAATCTAAAAGTATATAACTATAATGTTGGGTGAAAGGTAAAAATTAATAAAATGGATTCCTTCAAATACCATATGGGTAAACATAATGTTAGGGTTGGAATAGGTCCTTCAAAGGAAAGCTAATATTTGATGATTATGGGATGGCTGGATTATGTAATTCTACATTTTCTTCAGTTTTCACTAATGATAATTTAAGCAATATCCCTCATCCTTAACAGTTGATTGACTGAAACAAGAAGTTCAAAGTTGGCTAATGTTACTACTCTTTTCAAGGGAGGTGATAAAAATTGTTTCGATAATTATTAGTCAATTAATCTTACATCAGTAGTGGGAAAGTATTTTAAAGTCTGATAAAAGATGCTTTTAACGAAGTCTAAAATTGCATTGGCTAATCAGCATGGTTTCACTAGTGAAAAATCTTACTTCACTAATATTTTGACATTCTTTGGAGAGGTTACTACTTATGTAGATGAGGGTACGTGTATGGATTTGGTGTATCTAGATTTTCAAAAAGCATTTTACAATGTACCACATAAAAGATTTGTTTAAAAAGTTATCTCTGTAGGTATGGGAGACAAGTTGGCTCATTGGATAAAAAACTGGCTAGATAGAAGAGAGCAGAAGGTTGTTATAAATTGAGTTCAAACGAATTGTATGTATGCCCAGGCCAGAACAGGGGGGGGGGGACCAGTTGGCATGGACCTACGATTTTGAGGGGGCCTACTTCCGAATACAGAATAAACATTAATGTACTATTGTATTTACTGCTTCTTATTACAGTACTGTACTCTATTGTCTTATACACATTTTGAATAAAATTGCTTGCCATTACCTTTTTTATAAATTGTTCTTTTATTGGTTTCTGTTACTTGTAAGCACATCATGTACATGTATATACCCATACATAAACCATATGTATTTAGCACTGATTACAAAAATACTCAATGAGCAGTTTGAAATGGCGCCTACATCTCCCATCTGGCCTGGGCCTATTACCAGCTTTGCAGGGCCTGTGTATGCCACGAGTATGCTATAAGTATTTTTTTCTTAGTGGGTATGGCTGTTGATGTGGATTTTTCATATGTCTATGTCTTTCTTTTTTTGAAGTGGTGGTCTTTTTCTAGATGAACCCCAAATCATCGTCACCCCCACTTTTTGACAGTAGTGGGAACATTTGAAAGATGCACTTTTGTTTACACATGATGCTGTTTTGCATTAGTAGTATTAAAACACAATGTATTAGACTGAATGTTTCAGTTGCACTGACTGGATTTTCAGTAAACCTTTTTAAAGGGCAGTAGATGTCAGGCAAGCCACAAGACACATGGCTTCAGTGACACGTCAAATTAAAAATTGTTAATGTTATTTGACCACAGAAAGGTCAGGAATTTAGTAAATAAGTTAAGGTTGAATGTGCAACCAAGTGGTTGAAGAGGAAACAGATGAAGCACAGGTTCTAGCACACACCTTGGTAAACAAAAACTGACCTAGCATCTTTGGCTGTACGATCCAGGGGACTTCTTAGGCTGAGTGCTTTATGCTAGGACAATGCTGATGATTCAGCTTGTCCTTCTCCTTTCTATTACTTCCGTTGTTCTTGCTGTTTCTCGAGCCACCTTGACGTATGAGTGTCCTTCCTCTGACTGTCTAACATTTACCCTCTCCATTGATACCTGTAGTCATATTGATTCCATTTTTTTTCCTCAACCTTATGTCAACTTCCAGGTTGTACGTTCTCTCAGACTCTGATAATCATATTTTCCGACATATGATTGAGATTTTGCTTTCCTAGAGTTCCAGTCTTTTGAAGTTCCAACTTAGGGATTTCCTTCTACTTTGATGTAGAATCTTCTTAACTTTGTCTTTTACTTCCTGAGCTTTGTTGCTATTTGTCCAAGCTTTACGTTTTTTCTGAGGCACTGTGCTGTAAGCCCAGCAACTTTACTGGGAAAATAACAACTATTTTTTCATCATCTTGGTCTCGATTTTATTTTCAGCAGTGTCACAGCAGTTCTGGAGTTTGCTTGTTCGGGTTACCTTATACTGTGGACTTGACTTCCCCAGTCTTATCTTAGAAACTTTGTTTGGCACCCTTCCTTCAAAATGAGGTTTGTGGAAGAGTTATTTACATACTGAAAACTTGAGCTGAGGCAGCTGATCAGCAGTCATCACTGCTCACTTTAGTTTCCTGCTTATTTCAATCCAGGTGGTCCCAGCAGGGTTTTAATCCTTGAGACTCTTGTCAAATAACACTTTCTCCTGATTTCCATCCTCTCATTACTTTCTGCCATCCTCCTTCATGGATGGCTGGCCATTGAGTGTCTCTGAGATGACTTGTTTCTGAAGCTGCTTCTCAGTTCTGGTCCTATAGGAGCATATTTCTTCCACCTTGCACGCCTGTGGACTCCCCCTCAAACCCTTGTATTTTTGCCTACTGGAGTAAGTTTTGTCTTCTCTCCAAGAAGTGAATCTTGTAGAACAGGTCCTTGATCCCATTCAGAATTTTAACTACCATCTTTTTGTCATTTTTAAAAAAAAATGGAGGAAGGCAACCTTTCATAGATATCTCCTCCATTGAACCAATTTCTTCTCATTTCTAGGTTCAAAATGGAAGGTTTTCTCAACCTGAAGTGGGAAAAGAATGAGGTTTTGATATAAAGAAAGTTTTCCAGGGGAGTACTCTCCATGGAGGATGTGTCACCCTTCTGTTGGTGGAGGGTTATAGTCTAATGCTAATTGCATCATAGAGTGGTATAACGTATGCTATTAATAGTAGGGGTTGTTGTTCAAAGGCTTGACATGTATGAAAAACCTTTTGGCAGTAGTGCAAGGTATTAGCTGTATTTTCTGTTGAAATGTGAGTATATATCTGAAACCTATTTTCAGGTAATGAAAATGTTAATTTACGTATCACACAAGAATATTCCAGTTTGAGACTAAAGTATATATATATATATTCTTCACCTGCATTAAGAAAACACAGAATATGTGATATTTCTCTTTCAATGCAGTCCAAGTTCATCACTGTCATCTTTATTAAACATAGTGGCAGGTAAGTCACTCAGCTTCAAAGCAGTGTTTTCAAGTTTGATGATGAAGAACCAACTTTAAGGTAATACATTTTGAAGATGACTTGAATGAGTAATATAGAAACTATAACATAGTAACAAATGTATAATGTTTTAACAAGGTTTTGTCATCAATAGGTACAAGTAGTTTACATAGACACAGGACTATACATACAGAATTGGTAAGGTATTGAGATGTGCCTATGTTGAATTGTGCAAAGTTTGTATGTGAAAGGTTATATAAGTAGCTTAATGGGAATTTTTTTTTATTTTCTTTACTTAAAGTATCCAACTTTTTTACTGTAAGATATATATGTAATTGGTATGTAATTATTTCTTTATGTATCCATTTAAAATAAATGAAAAGGAAACAAATATGTCATTTTGTTTTGAATTTCGTGCAATGCTACACAAGGTCTATCTACACTAGCCATCCCTAATTTAGTGGTGAATTCTAGCCATCACCTCCCACCGCCAACAAATAGTTGGATTGACCGTCACATTATAATGCGCCCACGGCTGAAAGGGCGAGCATGTTTGGTTGGACGGGGAATAGAACCCACGATCCTCAGATTGTGAGTCAAGCACCCTAAC
>NW_013675943.1:7868-18378 GCF_000517525.1 Limulus polyphemus
CCCTTTAAAGTTTAATTCCCTTTTAAGTATAAAATACTTTTTGATAAATTAAATGTCAATCATAATGTTACCTAATTTGTATCGTTTCAATCCAGATCTATAGGCTGGCGGGCAATTGGAGTGTTATGCACACTCTTTGGTCAAGAGAAAGATGAAGACTAGAGTGTGGAGGATACAAGAAGGTTAAAAAGACTGTGAATGATGTAATAATTAATTGGAAGCAAGGGCACGTCATTGTTAAAGAGTAGGAATTACAAAATGTAGTCCAGTAGCAATGAGTGATGTAAAAGGTCAGGAAATCAATCCCTCATCAGGCTGGATAAATGTGACTAGGTAGGTTCGGTTAAGGATTCATTATGATTGGGTTTGATTTTGTTTGAATTTCTAACAAAGCTACACAAGGGCTACTTTGCTAGCTGTCCCTAATTTTGCAGTGATATATTAGAGGGAAGGCAGCTAGTTAACACCACCTATTGTCAACTCGTGGGTTACTCTTTTACCAATAAATAATGGGATTAACTGTCACATTATAATGTCCCTGCGCGACACTCAGATTGCGAGTCAAGTGCCTTAACCATCAAGCCTTTTATGATCGGAATCATCAGGTTGGAGCTACATAACAATAGAGTAAATAAATTATCAACTCTGGTTAAGGTGAGGTGGTGGGACTGGCATGGAAATATGATCAGATAAGATGGCATTTTAATAGAGAACATATTGTTGAACATACTGGATACCAAGGTCTCGGAGATGGATGATGATCGATGGGAAAATTATGTGGTTACTTTTTTTTGTAGGAGCAGAAAACCAAGTGGTGTGATCATAAAGATATTTCTGACAACTAACGAAGGAGATGCAAGAGAGCAAATGAAAGCTGTCATCTGAGCCTTCCAGGTAAGATATTTTTCAATAAGAATACCAAGATATTTCCCCTCAGTAGTCCAACTGTATGTCCCCCTAGTGGCATATCTATGGAGTTACAATGCTAGAATCCAGGTTTTGATACCCGTGGTGGGCAGAGCAAGGTTGCCTAGTTAATCGATCAGTGAAACAACGAATCAATGAGATATTCAGTTCAGTGTTACTATTTGCCTCTATTTGTCATAAGGTAGTTAGTCAGTATGTTTGTTATCGATGGATTAACGAAGAAAATTCTGCAAGTAAGTTTATTAATAAGTTAGGCATACGTGGAATTAGTCTCGGAATTTCTGCTAAAATTTGTTTGTTAAATTAGGCCTACAAGTGAACGTTGAACATAGTCTGTACTGTAGAAAACGTTATTAAAGAAATAAACTAATACGTTATCATTATGTGGACAGGTCTTTGTATTATTTATCAAATAATCCAAAACAATCTATCCAATTATTGGTGTTAAAGAATGTTTTGGTGAGAATAAAACAGAACTGTGGGTAAAACTTAATGATGACAAAATGATCACCATGCAAGATCAAAACTTTGCTAGAGATTAAAAAACAATTAAACAGATTCAAGGAGGAAGAGAAAAAAAAATTAAAAGAAGATGAAGAACGAGACAGAAAATTAAAATAATAACAAAAAGAAAGAGGTAGAAAATTAGGAGAACGATAAGTAACATTAGGAGAAAAATAAATGCGACTCAAAACAGTATAAAAAGCTAATGAAGATATACAGAAGGATTAAACAATGAGATTGAAGGAGTAAAGAAAGGTTGTAGCGATGAAATTTAAAATGTAAAAAAAAAGAAAACAATGAGGTAAAAAGCACAATAACAGAATATCTGGAAAGTAAATTTTTAAATGCAAAGATCAAACCAGCCACACCTCTTTCTGCTTCTGCCCAAGAATTCCAAATCAAAACATCATTTGCTATAAAATATGAAATAGGAGAAACTATTTGGTTTTCATCATTAACATCTGGCACCTGTGGTTACATCTCCCTGGACTATTCCAGCTATGTCACCCTCAAATCCAATTCTAGAATTTAGCTGAACCGTTCAACAACATCGACTAATTGAGAAGCCAATAGACTATAATGGAAAGGTACCATGGAAAGAATATCAAGTTCAGTTCAAAATAATTTACAAGTTGAACAAATGGAATGTTGAACAACAAACTTGATGCTTATTTAGAAGGACTAGCTTTAACAACATTAAGCAACCTTCCAGTTAGGAGTTGTAATAACTATCAAGTATTGGTAGTTTATTATCCAGTAAGTGGTGGAGTGACATACCAGAATAAAGTATCCAAAGCAGTATACAAAGAAAACAAAAAAAAAACCTTATCTGAATTTACTGAAGTTTTCTAAAGACTTGCCAAATGATCTAACCTGTATGTTCTTATGAAACTGTGGATTCGTTGACATATGACCAATCTATAGAAGCCACAACAGACGAGGATATGAAAAAGGCTGAAGCAAAGAAAACTCTCAGGTCGACAATGGAACTTGAATCCATTAAAGTCGTAAATAAACAACTAAAGACACCTTCTATAAATTACAGGACCATCAGATCAATTAGTATTGAAACAGTTACTCCCCCTAACGATAGTCTAGAAGAACTAAAAGAATTAATAGACAACTAGTTAGATAAAGTGGGGACAATAAACAACATACTGCCAGGAACTACTAACAAAAGCCTGTATTGGATAAAAACTCATTCAAAAGGATGCCCCTTTTTTGAGAACTGTTATAAATGTTGGAAACATGGCCACTATAATGGAGACTGTAAGAAATCGACAGCTCTTAATAAACCAAGGTTACAATATGCAAAGAGTGAGTCTCAGAGCTCGACAAGAACAAAGGAACAACAAAGCTAACCAGACATCAGAGAAATATGAATTAGATAAGAAGTTTACTATCAAAAGAAACCAGTGAACGAGTCAATGAATATATTGATAATAAGCTTTGTAGTATGTTGATCGATGCTTGTTTTTCAGCTAAAATAGTTCAACCAGCTTTTGGTGATGAAAGGTGGGAAATTTCCTGTACAGATAAGATGGATTGAGGTAAATAGCACGAGAATATGCAATTCCAATAAGATGCAAATAGAAAGCTATCCTTCCCTTCCTGTGGAAAAGCTTCACTACATCTTATGATGTGTGAGTAATTGACTTCATATGAAGACATGATTATGAGGTTTGGATTGTCTCAAATAACTACACAGTCTATGACCATGAAATCTCTGTGCACTACACGACACTTAATACACCAAATGTCAAACTTCCAGTGATAACAATGAGTACAGTTTTTGTACCAGCAATACTTATTTGGAGTGAATATACATCTAATGACTAGTGTATAGTAGAACCAAACACTCCAGCATGTCCCGAGGAATTAATGATTGGAAGAACTCTCGTAAATTTGCATCTGGTGACTAGGGCATAGTAGAACCAAACACTCCAGCATGTCCTGAGGAATTAATGGTTGGAAGAACTCTCGTGGCTCTGAAGACCAAAGATGTCATAAATAAGGCCATTAACACAATAAACCATAAACTTCGAATCAAGTCAGGGTGGAACCTTGCAATATTTGAAGCTGTACAAAAAGTGCTTCCACATCAAAGAATATCAGAAGTAGTCACTAATGAGGTAAGATGCATGTCAACTCCTCACATAAGAACAGTTTACCATTTCACTTACATGAGCTGTGAAAGTCTTACAACTGGTCAGTGCTAGAGATTACATGGCTTGCTTAAAGAATATCAAGGTACTTCCTCCAGCGAACCTCTTGACTTAAGCCAAATAAATGAAATATCTTATAAGATTGATACTGGAGAAGCAGCCTCAATGCATTAGTTAGACAGCTCTCACTTACAAAACAGACAGGTTTTCAGAGAGGAACAAGAACTAATAGAAATAAGTACTAGTCTTTGGGCATCACTTGTGAAAAAGAAGGATGGATTCAGGAAGTTCTGTGTGGACTACCGTAAGGTAAATGAGTCAGAAAAAATTATTCCTTCCCACTGCCAAGGACTGATTCTACTTTGAATGTTTTATGTGAATCAACATAGTTTTCATTATTGGATTTTGAAAGTGGAAATTGGTAAGTGCAAGTCAACAAGCCAGTAGGTGGAAGACATCCTTTACTGCAATAAATGGATTGTGTCAATTTGTTGTGTATATCATGTCAATTATGTTATGTACCTGCTACACTTCAACAACTAATGGAGTGTGTTCTCTAGCAACTTGTCCTGGAATGTCGTATTCATCCATTTGGATAACATAATTGTACTTGGTAAAACATTTGATAAATTTTATGATGGGCTAAGGAAATTTCTGGTTTGGTTGAAGAAGGATAACCTTAAGCTGAATCCCTAGAGGTGTGAATTGTTCCATCAAAAGGTGCGTTTCGTGGGATTCTCACTGCTAGCAGAGGGAGTCTACAGACCCATCTAAGAATGAACCTGTTCAGTATTGGTCAACCAAATGAAGAATAAAAATAACCATGTAGGTGTCTTTATGTATAATATTTGTAAATGAATAATAAAAATAATAACATAGGTGTCTTTATGTATTATATTTTTAATGGAGAATAAAAATAACCACGTAGGTGTCTTTATGTATAATATTTGTAAATGAATAATAAAAATAATAACATAGGTGTCTTTATGTATTATATTTTTTAATGGAGAATAAAAATAACCACATAGGTGTCTTTATATATGAAATTTCCAAATAAAGATGGCCTCTCCAAGAAATGTAAAACTGCAAAAGGATATGTAAACATGGCTGTTTGTTTATTACTAATGCTTTCTTTACATGGACGATTAAATGTATATCATGATTAGATGCAAATTAACACTGAAATATTTTTTGATCTCTGATCTACAAAGAAAATATTTTAAGTTTTTTGTAATAGTAAAAATACAATTATTAGAATATTTCATTTAAAGAAAGTGAAAATTAATAAACTAAAAAGTCCTTTTGAAACTAAGAATAAAATATATTATTTGTATTCATGCATAGAAAAATACATATCAATTGCAGAAACATGAAAAATATTAATTTATCTTTACTATAAAAACTTTATGCATGATGAATCAATCTCCTTTTCTGCATAAGTAAAAATGAATTTTTATTGATGGCTACATCTTACAAAACTATCTTATACTGGCAGAAAATACTCAAATGTTGAAATTCAAGGAACTTATGTGAATATTTAAAATACTTAAACGATAAATGTTATTTAATACATAATTCCAATCTTTATTCAAACACCGATAAACTGTTTAAAAAATATTCTACATATTTCCATATCAATTCACGTCATCTTTAGGAGTGACAAAAATATTACTATCATACAAACAGAAAATCTTTTTCACAACAAATTGTAAAACTGTATATCAATGTAGACAGTTGAAAGGTCTCTCATTTCAAAAAAACTCCTTCCGAATTAACTTTTTTTCAATACTGGTAGAAATTTACTACCACCATTTATTTCATTTTTAAATTGTATAAGGCAATATAATGACAAGACTGTCCTTATCATCCACCATAACTTTAAGCAAATTAATCTTTCTTTCAAGATGTAATTTAAGAGAAACATGTATTTTCTGGTCTTACACCTGTTTTTATAAACATCACAAATCCTTATTCATTTCCTTCTTATACTTGAGGAAGCCTCTTATTGTTATTTTAAAAATACTCTGGAGAATTTCAAATAATCTTTAATAATAATAGAATATTAATTCACATGAGTTTTCCCTAATATACATGATCAGTTTTAAAAATAATTTTTTTGAGTTATAATTACTTTTTTTTGGTACAAGCTCTTTAGCTTGCATTAATTCCTATTGAATAGTGTTTCTTGAAACAAGACAAGAAATGTACTTTTACTACCTACAGTTTTCACTTTTAGTCTATGTACTAGTCTTATACTAACACACATTATACACAGTACTGTTTACATGTAATTTATTTTGTAAAATTTAATTAAAATTTGAAAAAAGTTAAACAACTCTGTTGATCCTAATGTTTCACATTTTAACCCTTTTACAAAATAATGTGAAACTCCAGACTTATAGTACATTAACCAACGTTTGATTATAAAAAGCAAACAAACATACTTTATCAAGAGTGAGATAAAAAGTTCTCATGTATATTAACATTATCTTTGTATTTCATGTACAGAAATTGACAAAAGCTTCAGAGTGTGATGATATACCTTGTCACTAAGGTAAGATAGGATCTCAGTTAGAAGAAATAAAAACTGTTTCAGACTTATTAATATTTATCCACCAGTGAAACAATAAAGCATAAATTTATCAACACTAAACCTAAAGATACGTATATAATAATTTAAAATATACTTATTACATTATTAAATATAAAACAAAACAAATTACTAAAAATTATTTATTTATAACTAAAACTAACTTTTGCTCTCTCTAAAACATGTGAAACTTGCTAACTCCACCACACACTCAGCTGACAGTTGTGTATATTTTTTTAAAAACTTAACAAATACATTCCTGCTTTTGCATAAATACTAGTTTAGGATGCTGAGGAGTTATGGGTTTTTCATAAAAACACAATAACAGCATCTACATGTATGCACATTCAAAGTGATTCTTAATAATGATAACATTAAACTGTGTAAATATTGAGTTTAAGGCCCAAGTTTATGCAGTCAATTTTATATAATGAGTTGCATTAAAAAGTTTGGTTGTTTGAGTTAACATAATAGTTAGGTACAACACGGGACCTACTGGCCCATCTACTAAACTATACTAAAGAAAACCCTCAATGGCAACCCTTATCATTCATATATTTATCAAACCTTTTCTTAAATTTACTGCCTCCATAGCATCTAAAAGTAACCTACTCCAAAGGCCAAATACACTGAGAAAAATCAAACTATCTTAGCTGAAGATGACTCCTACCTTGCCAAAATATATATTTGTGTCCCCTAGTCATGCTGTTCTTACAGTTAAATATAAAAAATGATGATGCATCAACACTATCAATTCCCTTTACAATCTTAAACACCTCAATCAGATCCCCCCTAACTCTTCTCTTTTCAAGAGAAAATAATTTGAGTGATTTCAGTCTCTCTTTGTATGACAACACCTCCATCCCAAGCACCATTCTAGTAACCCTTTCCAACAATTCAATGTCTTTCCTAAATTAATGTGCCCAAGAATGAAAACAATATACTCCAAATGTAATCTGACCTCTTTATACTTGTATTCAGTATTTCTGTAGGTACAACCTAAAATCCTATTTGTTCTACCATTAGCAACAGCACACTGCTTGGATGGCTTAAAGAGACCAATCAACCATTACACCAAGATCCCTATATATTAATGTAAATCAAAAAGAGCAAAGGTCATAAGACTGAGCCCTGAGGTACCCAACTTGTGACATTAATCCAGTTTCACTGAACTCTGTTTTCTTTCATAAAGCCATTCTTCTGTCAAATTTACTAACTTATCCACCACACCTATAGAGATATTTTTACAAGCCTTCTATGTGACACCTTGTCAAATACTTTCTAAAAATCCAAATACACAGTAGTGGTCTGAATATTATTTATATAATCAATTTGTTACAACAACAATTTTTATGGTGAACACACTGATGAAGTATGAATATAATTAATTATACTTGTCATAAGACATTAGTAGTAGGCCTGTAATGTTATTAATTCTACAATCAATATTTCGTCCTTTTGGTATTTCCAAGTGGAAAAGCCCCCCAGTGGTACAGCGGTATGTCTGAGGACTTACAACGCTAGAAACAGGGTTTTGATACCCATGATGGGCAGAGCACAGATAACCCATTGTGCAGCTTTGTGTTTAAGTTCAAACAAACATAAACAAGTGGAAAAATAAATATATTTTTCTTTTTTTAAATCCTGTTCCATCCAGTATGTAAATATTTAGTTTATGATGCTTTTTTAATCAAAATTGGAGAAAATATAAGGAAGGTATAGAAATCTTTTCACATCCTTAGAAAATCCAAGATATTGAAACCGGTATGGAAACAAACCTTATTCAAGAACCATCGAATCGGGAATCTCATAGAGACACTGGTGCCTGTTTTCATACTCACTCTAATTCAAGACAACGTTTTATTGTTGCACTGAACAGCTATTGTGTACGGGACTTTGTATCATAACCTTATAGCAGATGAAGGACTTTTGAACTAAAGAAAAAATTTCTTACTTGCTTCAGATAAATCATTGAAATTACTCTTTTCCTTATTGAAAATAAACTATAAATGATGAGGAAGATCTTTCCAGAAACTGATTTTAATGGCTGTATATGCTATTATAACATCAAAGTGTTTGTTTTGTTTACAACCCACAAAAATAACAATTGCTTCTGATAGCATCAACACTATCAATTCCCTTTACAATCTTAAACACCTCAATTAGATCCCCCCTAACTCTTTTCTTTTCAAGAGAAAATAATTTGAGAGATTTCAGCCTCTCTTTGTATGACAACACCTCCATCCCAAGCACCATTTTAGTAACTCTTTCCAAAAATTCAATGTCTTTCCTAAATTAAGGTGCCCAAGAATGAAAACAATACTCCAAATGTAATCTGACCTCTTTATACTTGTATTCAGTATTTCTGTAGGTACAACCTAAAATCCTATTTGTCCTACCATTAGCAACAGCACACTGCTTGGATGGCTTAAAGAGATCAATCAACCATTACACCCAGATCCCTATATATTAATGTAAATCAAAAAGAGCAAAGGTCATAAGACTAAGCCCTGAGGTACCCAACTTGTGACATTAATCCAGTTTCACTGAACTCTGTTAATAACAACTCTGTTCTCTTTCATAAAGCCATTCTTCTGTCAAATTTACTAACTTATCCACCACACCTATAGAGATATTTTTACAAGCCTTTTATGTGACACATTGTCAAATACTTTCTAAAAATCCAAATACACAAAATCTACATCCTTAACCTCATTGAATTTCATGTTTGCTAAATAAATGGCATGATATGCCATTTATTTATACAAATATTTATTTCTGGTTCTTATGATGTACATGTGTATTCTTAGTATCAATAATAATACATACATAAATAGCGACGAAAGCTATCTCCAAACATCGATATCAGTGGTTTTGGTATAGAAGAAACTCAAGTACTACCCAACAAACTGTTTCAATGGTAGACGGACTGAAACATGGCGGTGATAGTGCACTGAATTTTTATCCCACAGTATACGTACTTAGCTAATACGTTCCCACATTTATCGGTCATTTTGTGATTTACACTAAATTTGGATCTATTTTGTACCATTAGGTTTTATTCTCAATCATTTCCATCCATTTTCATATGTTGCACATAATATAAGTAGCCATTATTACTCTGATTTCTCGATCTTTTGCACACTTACAATGTGAACCAGTGTTAAGTAAGTTCAGAAAAATAACTATAATTGTTTAATGTTAAAAAAAAAAAAAGCAAATATTTTGATTGTTTGTTATTAAACACAAAACTACAAATTGAGCTCTCTGTGCTCTATCCACCTCATGCATTGAAACCTGATTTTTAGCTTTATAAGCAATCAGACCCATACTTGAGCCACTGAGGGGCTAAAGCAGATGTGTATGTAAATAATCTAACATATGTATATTCCACACACTTTATTCAGTCAAGACTTTTTCAAAAACAAAAGTGTACAATAGTATTTCAAGCAAACTTTGCTCTATCCATTGCCGACGATGTGTTTCTCTCAATACCAGAGCTAATCAGGCCTGTTTATATTTTATATAAAAGCCACATTGGGCTATCTGCTGTGTCCACGTGGGGAATTGAACCGCCGGATTTTGTCGTTATAAGTCCGTATAGTTACTGATGTCACACGGGGAGGGGACGTCCCTGTTTCTCTCGTTGCTAAATATTAATATTTATAATATTATAACTAGATTCCATTTTTAATGAAAGTAACATTGATGTACAAATAATCATCAAACTAAATCATGTGTATTGTTTATTGGTGCTTTTCTTTAGTAGTATTATTTTGAAACGGAAGTGTTATCGATGTAAAACATCTAAAGCAGTGAAAGGTCATATGAATGACTAGGACAGAAAATATGTTAAATATTCACTAATAGAATAAAACTATGAAGATCAGTTTGTTAACCATGGAAACGATAGAAGAGAATTTTACAGTGATGTGAAAACGAAGGCACCAAAAGAAATGTGGAACTATCATCTGCCTGGAGTAAGTATTTCAATGACAAGAAATGTCATTATATTGGCAGCAATACAAGAGCAGCAAAAGAAACAAGAAGAACGAGAAAAGAAACAAGAAGAACGAGAAAAAGAAACAAGAAGAGAGACAACAGCAGTTGCAAGAAAACCTGCAACAGTGGCAGCTCGAACAACAAAATAAACAAGAAGAGAGATTACAGCAGTTGTTGGAGGAAAAAGAAAAGAAACAAGAAGAACGAGAAAAGAAACAAGAAGAGAGACTACAGCAGTTGTTGGAGGAGAAAGAAAAGAAACAAGAAGAGAGAATACAGCAGTGGCTACTGGAACAAGAAAGGAAACAAGAAGAGAGAATAC
>NW_013675944.1:0-1843 GCF_000517525.1 Limulus polyphemus
TAAACAGTATCTATACAGATATCTTACCACAACATAAACAGTATCTATACAGATATCTTACCACAACATAAACAGTATCTATACAGATATCTTACCACAACATAAACAGTATCTATACAGATATCTTACCACAACATAAACAGTATCTATACAGATAACTTACCACAACATAAACAGTATCTATACAGATATCTTACCACAACATAAACAGTATCTATACAGATAACTTACCACAACATAAACAGTGCCTTGAATTCCCCAGCTATCAATTCTCCACTTGACTGCTGAATCAGACTTGAGGACTAATACTAAGTCCTTAGCAATGACTGCTTTGTTAGTTCTTGCCTCGGCTGCTCCTTGGGGATGGAGATGAATAACGACTTCACTGAATTCTTCTGTTGACATTAGTTTCACCACATGAACATCCCTAATCAATAATGTTAAATACATTAGTTTCACCACATGAACGTCCCTAATTAATAATGTTAAATACATTAGTTTCACCACATGAACATCCCTAATTAATAATGTTAAATACATTAGTTTCACCACATGAACATCCCTAATTAACACATTGCTACATCAATGTAGTAGGCTATTTACATTTTAGGCTACTTACGAACTGACCATTAATGGAGTTATTTTATCTTAGATTTAGCAGTGTGTTCTGTATGGACCCCTTGGGATATTTAAACATACTTTTTACAAGTTATGCCCCAGATTGCTTGTAGGTCCCGCACTTTTAGTTTCATGGCCCCTATAAGTGACACAAAGAATTATATAAATAAAATACCATCAGTATCGTAATTAATTCCATTAATTACCGTTGGAGTTCTACTGCTTATTTTTTATAGAAAATGAATTATTTTGGCCAACTTTGTATTGTTGGTACTTTGCATTGGGTATTGAAATGAATTGAAAACATAACATTAACAACACGTGGACCCCATCTGTAATCAATAATATCAAAATAACATAGTAATTTGAAGGTTTCAAGTTTGTAAGAATGAATGTTAATTGGATGGTTTTCTGTTCATTACTTGACTTAATTGAATCATTTAACATTATTAATTAGGGATGTTCATGTGGTTAAACTAATGTATTTAACATTATTAATTAGGGATGTTCATGTGGTGAAACTAATGTATTTAACATTATTAATTAGGGATGTTCATCTGGTTAAACTAATGTATTTAACATTAGACGTAGGAGATATACTTCAAAGATATCTTTACTTTAACAAGTGCTACATTGACGTAGGAGATGTACTTTAAAGATATCTTTACTTTAACAAGTGCTACATTAATGTAGGAGATGTACTTTAAAGATATCTTTACTTTAACAAGTGCTACATTGATGTAAGAGACGTACTTCAAAGATATCTTCACTTTAACAAGTGCTACATTGACGTAGGAGACGTACTTCAAAGATATCTTTACTTTAATGTGCTACATCAATGTAGTAGGTATATATTAAAAATATCCACTCTTTAAATGTAGCACTTGTTAAAGTAAAGATATCTTTGAAGTACATCTCCTATGTCAATGTAGCACTTGTTAAAGTCAAGACATCTTTGAAGTACATCTCCTACGTCAATGTAGCACTTCTTAAAGTAAAGATATTTTTGAAGTACATCTCCTACATTAATGTAGCACTTGGTAAAGATATCTTTAAAGTACATCTCCTATGTCAATGTAGCACTTGTTAAAGTGAAGACATCTTTGAAGTACATCTCCTATGTCAATGTAGCACTTGTTAAAGTAAAGACATCTTTGAAGTACATCTCCTACATTAATGTAGCACTTGTTAAAGTAAAGACATCTTTGAAGTACATCTCCTACAT
>NW_013675944.1:2674-11290 GCF_000517525.1 Limulus polyphemus
ACTACCAGGTGGGGTAAGATATCTGTATAGATACTACCAGGTGGGGTAAGATAGTATATGTATAGATACTACCAGGTGGGGTAAGATAGTATATGTATAGATACTACCAGGTGGGGTAAGATATCTGTAGAGATACTACCAGGTGGGGTAAGATATCTGTAGAGATACTACCAGGTGGGGTAAGATATCTGTAGAGATACTACCAGCTGGGGTAAGAGATAGAAGTAAAGTTATTTATAGACGTACAATATACAGTTATAGACATACAGGTATAGACACGTTGCACAATGGTATGAAATTTAGATGAATACTGCTCATTTGAAAAGGGATTGCTATAAATACTGTTTACCTTAACAAGTTATCCACTGTAGTAAGATATCCTTTCACTCATTGTTCACATTATAAAGAAGAGCTGTGAATATTTGTAACATTATTGTGAGGTATTGTATAATTGTCATCCATGTTGTAAGATATTGTTATCAATATCTGTATTGTTATAAATGTTGTTAAAGTTGTGATAATGAATTTGTAGCATTTATGTTTGGTTCTTTTGATTTAATTGATTTCTGAATAATCTAATTAAATGGGTTATTGATATATGTGAACCTGTTAAAATAATACCTTACATCTGATATTACCTTTATTAAGTCAATATGTAAACCCTGTCTTCACAAGAATAAACAATAACTAAACTTAGTATGTAACAAGAACCTTCTGAACAGTATTATCGTATTGGTTTTGCTCTCATATTTTTAGGCTGAACACCAGGTGTTTCCAGGATCAGTGCCTGCCTTCCATCTTGTGCAAGTTCAAGTCCAGAGTCTTCCTAATACCCTAGAAGAACTGATATTAGAAGTGATTGACAGCAATGTTTCAACAGTCATGGAATCTTGGACAGTCAACAGAGTCAATATTATGGTTGTTGGAAAGATTATTGGTCAGTTATCTTCACGTAATGACAGTCATGAACAAGTCATAAATAACTATTAATATTGTTAGTGGTGGTAGAAAGTGTTAGTGTCTCATAAACCATAATTATAAGGTATAAAGTTGAGGTAACTTCACTGACCCATGCTGGTTTAATGATCATTTAACTGCTTTGGTCAATATTTTAAATAGAATCCACGGATAATGTTAAGTGACCTGACAAGATATATTTTTTTCTTTAGGCTCTAATCACTACAACGTACAAAGTGATGGCCAGTCATCTCGGAATCGATTCTCTGTTGGCCGAGATAAATCCCAGCCTGTTCTTCCTCACCAGTCGCAGCTTACCACCACTGCATATCCTCTGGCCTCATGGAATCATAAAATGTGGAACAGAAATGGTGGATCAGCCAATTTTAATGGTATAAAGATTTAATTCAATCATGTACATGGTTGATCAGCCATTTTTAATGGTAGAAAGATTTAATTCAATTATGTACATGGTTAATCAGCCATTTTTAATGGTAGAAAGATTTAATTCAATCATGTACATGGTTGATCAGCCATTTTTAATGGTAGAAAGATTTAATTCAATCATGTACATGGTTGATCAGCCATTTTTAATGGTAGAAAGATTTAATTCAATCATGTACATGGTTGATCAGCCATTTTTAATGGTAGAAAGATTTAATTCAGTCGTGTATATGGTTGATCAGCCATTTTAATGGTAGAAAGATTTAATTCAGTCGTGTAATGGTTGATCAGCCATTTTAATGGTAGAAAGATTTAATTCAGTCGTGTACATGGTTGATCAGCCATTTTAATGGTAGAAAGATTTAATTCAATCATGTACATGGTGGATCAGCCATTTAATGGTAGAAAGATTTAATTCAATCGTGTATATGATGGATTAGCCATTTAATACTAGAAAGATTTAATTCAATCATGTACATGGTTGAGGTAGAAAGATTTAATTCAATCGTGTACATGGTTGATCAGCCATTTTTAATGGTAGAAAGATTTAATTCAATCGTGTATATGGTTGATCAGCCATTTTTAATGGTAGAAAGATTTAATTCAATCATGTACATGGTTGATCAGCCATTTTTAATGATAGAAAGATGTAATTCAATCGTGTACATGGTTGATCAGCCATTTTTAATGGTAGAAAGATTTAATTCAATCGTGTATATGGTGGATCAGCCATTTTTAATGCTAGAAAGATTTAATTCAATTATGTACATAATTTTGATTAATTAGTTACAGAAAACACTGATATTACTTTTTAGTGGGATTTAACAGTAAAATACTGTGGTCATTGTGAGTGTCCACCACTCAAAGTAGCCCCTTAATCTGAGAAGGATTAAACCTAATAAGTACTTTAGGAGAGGAGCTGTGTCCTTTGCATCTGAAAACATAGCGGTGATCTTTCTCGGAAAGTTTGTGAGTGATGGCTCTATTCTCTACATCAGCTACAGTGTTGTTGCAAATGAAAAACTATTTGAACAAGAGAAGCTATCGTAGGGCAGGGCTCTTCAACTGTTTCTATGAAGGGGCAGTTCTTTGGCTTGAGTTACTAGAGCATTTGTTAAGTCCCCTCAGTGACTTGCTAATACGCCTGTCCTGGGTTCTCGACTGGTAATTTGTACCATCCCTGTGTCTCTGGCTCCCATATGATTACAATTGGAATAAAATTAGAGATAGGCAAGCCAGAAGTATTTTACTTTGTACAATTTAAACAACTTAATAAATATTATCTAAAATATGGTGAGAACACTGAAAGAAATGGTGTAATGTGTACGTTGCTCTGTGAGATACAAAAATAAGACACAAATTGATCTGTGGTATTACAGTTTTTTTCATATATATTTTAGTTAATTTTTGTAATCTTTAGCTGACGTGCAGTGGGGGCTATTTGGTCATCCCTGTGGGCCGGAAGTGCCCTGCAAGTCGTTAGTTGAAGAGCCCTGTTTTAGGGTTCTAAAAACGGGAAAGGTGAATGATAGTGTAAAGTTCTTTAAGTTGGCGTTATGCCTATGGATAATTATATACTTGATCAGTATCGTGAATTACTAGTCGGTTGTATTATTAACATGATTAATGGCCCTCTCGTGTAGTAGGCTGATTATTTGATCAAAATCTTGTTCTCAAGGTATGAGGAGCTAAAATAAGCTGTTACTTGTGATTGTATCAGTGTGTTTTAAGGAGTAAAGATATTCGTGAAACTTGATTTGATATTGCATGGAAAATAATGATGAAACTGTTATAATTTTGATAGTAAAGATATCAATGAATCTTGTTTAGAATTTATGAAACAGACAATGTTGACAGAACTGGTGTGATGTGAATAGTAAAGGTATTAGGAAATCTTGTTTAGAATTTTTGAAACGGGAACTATTGATGGAACTGGTGTGATGTGAATAGAAAAGGTATTAGGAAATCTTGTTTTGAACTTTTGGCACAGGAGATGTTGGTGAAAACCTTGCTTTGGAGTTAGAGAGTTTGATGAGTTTGGAGTGCAGAAAGAATAAGGTAAAAGTAACCTTCCCCAAATCTTCGTCTGTGGAAATTGCTACTAAGTTAAATGGAGCCAACATTGGCTGGCTGGAAGTTACATTAAAGGATCAGGAATGTAAAGCTAGAAGTAATAACACCCATTACATCCTGGAGACCCACCTGAACAGCTGCGGGTCCAGCATGGTTCCTGATGGGTGGAGATATTACTTTAAGAACCAGGTATGTTGACAAGAATGATGTATTTTTTATTAATATTCAGTAACATTTAAATCTTTCACAAAAATCGATATTTAGGATTTTTTGCTTTAATATTTACTTTTAAATTAAGAAATTAACTAATGTATAATACTAACATTTGAATTATAGTCTACAATTTGATAACAAACTTATTGACATACATTCATAAAATAGTAGTTCAATAAAAGTTTGAATGCGAGTCAACAAATGCGATGACGTGACCTGTGACCCGTGTCAATAGGGTCAATGAAAGCAGACTTAGAGCAACAGTTGTTATTAATATTATTTGTTATACTGAAATGGGTTTTAGCCTTATGTTTTTGTTGCATAAGTATCATTTTGTTGTAATATGGAATATCATTGGTTAATGATTTAATAAGGATTAATTTTTTTTAAATATATCATGATTTGTATACCACTATCACATTTACAGTCAATCTTTTATTTTCTAAACAGAAAATTATTGGCATAGTCAGTGTTATTTATTTTAAAATGACACATTTAAAAAAAACAACATTATGTATTTATTACAGGTCTCATGACACGTTTAAAAAAAACAACATTATGTATTTATTACAGGTCTCATGACACGTTTAAAAAAAACAACATTATGTATTTATTACAGGTCTCATGACGTTTAAAAACAACATTATGTGTTTCTTACAGGTCTCATGACACGTTTAAAAAACAACATTATGTATTTCTTACAGGTCTCATGACACGTTTAAAAAAACAACATTATGTATTTATTACAGGTCTCATGACACGTTTAAAAAAACAACATTATGTATTTATTACAGGTCTTATGACACGTTTAAAAAACAACATTATGTGTTTCTTACAGGTCTTATGACACGTTTTAAAAAAACAACATTATGTGTTTCTTACAGGTCTTATTCTGGGCTCCCGTAAGACCAGAAGGGATTTCAGATAATCAAAAAGATGTGAGTAGTGAATTTGATGAAAGCTTTGCTGATGATGAAGACATGATCAGTTCAGAAGATGGATCAGGACTGGAACACCACCTTAAACAAGCTCTTGCAAATCAGCAAGGTATCACACAGTCACGACTTCTGTTCACCCAAAGTATCCAGTGTATTTATAATTTGACTGGTACTGGAAGCAGATCTGAAGAGGTTAGGTCTTTTTATGAACAAATCAGAGTGATATTAATGTTTGTGAAAGAGTATGCTTCGATAGAAAATGAAATATGATATCAAAGGTTTTCAAACAAAGCTACAAGCATTGTTGAAATCATTATGAAGGGCATGCAAATTGTATCACCAAACAATGTTAAATGTATTTCAAACGCCATATAACGTGAGCAATATTTTCTAATGTTTTAAGCATGATTTTTAACATGTGAATTAAAGCAATCAAGTAGACGCATGAAATACAAAAAAAAGTTACTTAAGTGTACAAAATAATATAATGCCAACGTTATATTTTTAATTATTGTATTTTACATTTTTTGCTATTTGAATTATTATTATTAAGTAATATAGGAAATAACTGGAGCCAATGCTCCAAATTCCCAAAATAGACAGTTTTTACATTTTGTCCTTTCAAAGTTCAAGTCATTCCAGGGGCCTAACTTCCTTGGACCTCTAAAATCTGAAATGTTGCTTCTGATGTAATGAGAATAATGTGGATGGTATTACTTTGATTTGCAGCAAAGTTGATGTTATTTAAAAATAATGATGATAAACCTTTAGAATATACAAAAATGAAGTGTTTCTTTAAATGTTATGGATGAGCTTGGTCTAACACGGATTTGCATTTCTAGGTGAACCACCCCCACGTGTTCCACATGCAGCTGTACAAAGACTCAAACTTTCGTAAAAAGCTACGTCTAGTAGACGGTTTGGTAGAGGTATTGTCTCGGGACAACTTGTATGTGAAGACTGCTATAGATGCAGGTTTGTTTTGATTGGTTATAAAATCATGATTGAGGAATTGGTTAGTTATAATTAACCTATGATCGATTATTAATTTTAATTATTGGGAGCAATGATATTTAATGATTGTGATGAATAATATTGAAAGTTTTATTAATTAGGGGACATCTTAATTAGTCTGGTAGTTACCACCATGATGTACATTTAATTAGTCTGGTAGTTACCACCATGACAGTATGATGTACATTTTTTCGAATATGGTATGTGAAATTATCAATTGTTTATACACATTGTTTACAGTTTGTGTGAAATTATAAATTGTTTATACACATTGTTCACAGATTGTGTGAAATTATCAATTGTTTATGCACATTGTTCACAGATTGTGTGAAATTATCAATTGATTATACACATTGTTCACAGTTTGTGTGTGAAATCATTAAGTGTTTATCCACAGGTCCTGACTTGTTTGTTGTAACTGATGAGTGCTGGTTGTCTCGGACAAACAATTCACTTGTAATGACTGACAACCGAGAAGTATTGATTCAACACAGGTAAGGATAGGAAGAACGTTTAGTAAAATCTGTTGGTCCTATTGTTGGATATTCATTGATATTTATGAGGAAAAACTCTGTGGTTTGTGGAAATGTTGAAATACGTTCATAACGTAGAAGTCAGTTATAATCACTGTTATAGTGATAAACAGAAATTGTAGGTAAATTTTCAATCATGCAAAGCAATTTTTGGTAAAAGTTAACTCATCAGACTTTTTTTTTCATGCATGCTACTATTTTTCTTAGTCTAGTGTATATGACTTTTAACCATGAAATCCCAGTTTTAAAAATTAAATAGTGTGTGTATATATATATATATTTATACAAAATCTTTAATAACAAAACTAAAGGCAGTTGTTATTTCTGCTGTTTAAAGAATATTAGTTGGAATGGATTCACTTTCTGTTGACCAGTCATAAGAACCAAGTTTGAAGTTGAGTTACACAATACAAAATATTTTTATTTGCGACAATAGTCTCAAGTTGATTGTACAAGCTATGATGTTTCAACACATCATCATCTTCAAGAGTCAGATGGTGCGTTGAAGCATGGATTCGATTTGAGATTGAATGTCAATTTCAAATAATGTGAATGTGATTAAAAAAGTTTATTTCTGCAAAATTTGTAAACTGGTTTTCAAACGGATACAAAAATATGACAGAGTAATAAAAGATAGAATATGTGAAATGTTATTTAAAAAAAATATTTCATGTTGACATTTTCACTAGATTCAGAACTTTAATGGAGAAGCATGTAATTAAATTGGTTCAAAGTTTATTTTCTTTCTTAAATCTTTTTTTTTTTTCTCTGATTGGTCGGTGGTAAATTTTGTAGAGCAGGAAACTTAAATCTTTTTTTTTTCCTTTCTCTGATTGGTCGGTGGTAATTTTTGTAGAATAGGAAACTTAAATCTTTTTTTTTCCTTTCTCTGATTGGTCGGTGGTAAATTTTGTAGAGTAGGAAAGTCTTTTTGTTAATTTTTATTCGAAACATTTGAGTTGTATACTTAGTTTAAGTTCAGTGGTAGTCTGAGTGGGTAGAGAACCACCTAAAGAGGGGGGGATTGGAGGCCAGAGGGATAGGGTGGCATGGAGAAGTGGGCTGGTAAAAGGAATGGTGGGGAGAATGACCCTTTCTCTGGAGAAAGGCATACGCATGGAATAGTGATCGGCGCTTCCTTTGCAGCAAATAAAAAATTTAGAATATAATGTAGAAACTTTGAATTTTTAAAAATTCTGAATACAACATTTTAGACTGATAAAATGCTGATGGTTATGACATAGTCAGAACTGTCTTGAAGTAGAACTAAGGAAAATAAAATTGATATATGTATGTGATATAGGGGGGGAGTCATCTTTCTCTGGCCATGTTTATATTTGTTGATCATTCAAATGAAGATAAGCAAACATTTAGTAGCCTTGATATTTACTTTATTTTATTTTGATTTTCTTAATTTTAGTTGCCCCAAGCATTTGAGTGTTGGTCTATTGGGTGTTGAACCTCATGGGTTACACAGTTCCAAAGGGTTGAATTACCAACAGGGGTTTTTCTTTCATTTCACCCAGAGGTGGGTTGGCCACAAAGTTTTTCTTCACTGCCGCCTTGCCGTCTGCTCCGAAAAAGCCAACAGTCCACTTAGTGGTGTGAAACAGGTGAGACTCTAATAAATGTTTTATTTTGTCTTGTTGAGACTCTAGTAAATGCTTTATTTTGTCTTGTTGAGACTGTAGTAAGTGTTTTATTTGTTTTGTTGAGACTGTAGTAAGTGTTTTATTTTGTCTTGTTGAGACTGTAGTAAATGTTTTATTTTGTCTTGTTGAGACTGTAGTAAATGTTTTATTTTGTCTTGTTGAGACTGTAGTAAATGTTTTATTTTGTCTTGTTGAGACTCTAGTAAGTGTTTTATTTTGTCTTGTTGAGACTGTAGTAAGTGTTTTATTTTGTCTTGTTGAGACTGTAGTAAGTGTTTTATTTTGTCTTGTTGAGACTGTAGTAAGTGTTTTATTTTGTCTTGTTGAGACTGTAGTAAGTGTTTTATTTTGTGTTGTTGAGACTGTAGTAAGTGTTTTATTTTGTGTTGTTGAGACTGTAGTAAGTGTTTTATTTTGTGTTGTTGAGACTGTAGTAAGTGTTTTATTTTGTCTTGTTGAGACTGTAGTAAGTGTTTTATTTTGTTTTGTTGAGATTCTAGTAAATGTTGCATCCTCACTTATTCATTGAATGCAGTAATAGTGTTTACAATAAACTGATGAGTTTCATGTGTTCTCTTAATACTACAGATACATTTCTCATGTTTGATTTATTGTTAAACCAAACTGGTTTTTTTCTTAGGTGGTGTCAAAAGTGGGTTCACAATTGTTAGACATCTATAGAACTAATATCCAGTAATAATGTATAATACAGCTAGTGGGTTCACAATTGTTAGACATCTATAGAACTAATATCCAGTAATAATGTATAATACAGCTAGTGGGTTCACAATT
>NW_013675944.1:12233-19246 GCF_000517525.1 Limulus polyphemus
AGTATACATGTTTGTACAGACAGTCACTGTGTTTATATTCAGTAGATAAACACAGTGACTGTCTGTACAAACATATATACAATTCAGTAGGTATATACATTATAAGGAAGATGCACACCAGCATTATCAAGTTTATTACAAAGACAAATGGAGGATTGTTGCATATGATATCTCTAATTTTGTAAAACTTCATTTTTTTATGGTGTATGTATTCTGTTTTCAATTTTGTCCCTGCAGTATTTTAACATCTTAAATGACATTAAATGTAAATCAAGGGTATTCAAAGAGTCAAATCCAATAGCTAATTTGTAATCATTTCCATATACTTGCATCATTCTTAATATCTAGTAATGCAAAACAAATCTTAACACCAAGAAAATCAGCTAAGTTTATCAAAATATTCTATAGAAAAGTTCCCATTCTAAAAATGGATAAACAAATCATCAGCTTTCAATGTAATGTTTGTACAGTCACGTAGTGTTACATGTGTAATGTCTGTACAGTCACGTGGTGTTACATGTGTAATGTTTGTACAGTCACGTGGTGTTACATGTGTAATGTCTGTACAGTCACGTGGTGTTACATGTGTAATGTCTGTACAGTCACGTGGTGTTACATGTGTAATGTCTGTACAGTCACGTGGTGTTACATGTGTAATGTCTGTACAGTCACGTGGTGTTACATGTGTAATGTCTGTACAGTCACGTGGTGTTACATATGTAATGTCTGTACAGTCACGTGGTGTTACATGTGTAATGTCTGTACAGTCACATGGTGTTACATGTGTAATGTTTGTACAGTCACGTGGTGTTACATGTGTAATGTTTGTACAGTCACGTGGTGTTATAATTGTAAAGATTATGATACTTACATTTATTTCTCTTATATTAATAACAGTTAAAGGAAGTCAAAGTCAAGTTACTGAGGTCATATTCTACATCGTGAAACACCAGTTATACATTACTGAGGTCATATTCTACATCGTGAAACACCAGTTATACATTACTGAGGTCATATTCTACATCGTGAAACACTAAGTTATACATTACTGAGGTCATATTCTACATCGTGAAACACTAGTTATACATTACTGAGGTCATATTCTACATCGTGAAACACCAGTTATATATTACTGAGGTCATATTCTACATCGTGAAACACTAGTTATAAATTACTGAGGTCATATTCTACATCATGAAACACTAGTTATACATTACTGAGGTCATATTCTACATCGTGAAACATGAGTTACACATTTACTGAGGTCATATTCTACATCGTGAAACACCAGTTATACATTACTGAGGTCATATTCTACATTGTGAAACATGTATGTTGCATTATGTGACCCCCCCCCACACACACTTATTATGAACAGTGTAGGAAAAGGTCTGGAATTTGAGGATTAAAGAAAAGATTGTTATGTTACATTTTATTTTTCATTGGAGGTAGGTAGTTTTCTTTATCATGCTGGAAGAATAACTTGATGTATACAAACAACTAATAATAAACACTGTTACTAATCTTATTTTTTAATTTGTCCTTTTATTAACCTGTCTCCTGGTAGGTCAACAATAAGTTTTTGGACTTAAAATGCAAAATTCAAGAGTTTGATGGACAGAGTGCAAACACCTCATTGTCTAGCTTTGTACTGAAACTGTAACTTTTAACACTACTGGTCAAGACTTAAAAGGCCAGTATAGCTACATTATCCAAATCAACTGGACAGCAGAATAACAGTCATTAGCCAAGTTCTATCTGCTGGAAAGGGATCTTGTTTAGTATTATGTTGAATTATAAGCTCTCAAAAACACATAATAAAGTCATAAGCTAGTATTATTTTTCTCAAGTAAGTCACTGATTGTAGAAACATTTTAATTACAGGGGAATGCTTAACCTAAATATTTAAATGATGCATTTTTGGTGAAGAGATTTGACGTTTTGTGTACTTCCGTAGCTCCTTTCCTGTTTAACCATCTTCCTGTAATGGATAAAAATCCCAATGGGATGTCGTCAGTGGATAAACCTGATGTACGTGCTGGATCCTGTACAAGCCACATGCCGATGGGGCTGTCAACAGCTGCTATTGTGGGAGTTGCTTTTGCCTCCTTCCTTATCGGAGCTGGCCTGATGGCAGTTTTGTTGTTCATACACTTGCGTACAGGTACTTATCGAAATTAGTTTGTAGGTTGTACTATTAATTCTTTTATTAAGATCGCTATTAATATTACTTTTAATATACATTTAAGTTCTTCTCCCTGTGCTATATTTTAAAACAATTGTTACTCAAAAAATAGATTATTCAGAAATTATGTTAACAAGGCTCTGAAACAATGTTAAACGTTTATTAACATAATTTGCAGAACCTCAAATAAATTAATCAGGTTATTTTTTCTTCATTGATTTGAGATTTTAACATGTAGGAGCGATGACTCTTACAGTTCCATGGTCATTCAGATACCACATACTACTTTAGCCTTTGAAATATTATGCTAAAAAAACTAGACTTTCTGAAGTTTTAGTGGTCTTGATTAATTATAAAACTATACTTGCTGAAGTTTTAGTGGTCTTGATTAATTATAAAACTAGACTTTCTGATGTTTTAGTGGTCTTGATTAACTATAAAACTAGACTTTCTGAAGTTTTAGTGGTCTTGATTAATTATAAAACTAGACTTTCTGAAGTTTTAGTGGTCTTGATTAACTATAAAACTAGACTTTCTGATGTTTTAGTGGTCTTGATTAATTATAAAACTAGACTTTCTGAAGTTTTAATGCTCTTGATTAACTATAAAACTATACTTGCTGAAGTTTTAGTGGTCTTGATTAACTATAAAACTAGACTTTCTGATGTTTTAGTGCTCTTGATTAATTATAAAACTAGACTTTCTGAAGTTTTAATGCTCTTGATTAACTATAAAATTATACTTGCTGAAGTTTTAGTGGTCTTGATTAACTATAAAACTAGACTTTCTGATGTTTTAGTGGTCTTGATTAATTATAAAACTAGACTTTCTGAAGTTTCAGTGGTCTTGATTAATTATAAAACTAGACTTTCTGAAGTTTTAGTGGTCTTGATTAACTATAAAACTAGACTTTCTGAAGTTTTAGTGGTCTTGATTAATTATAAAACCAGACTTAAGATTTAATTTTTCAGGGTTAGCTAAACTTTGGACCTAAGGATCAGTTTTTTTGCTAGTGCTTCAAATACTGAACTTGAACTCAACTTGGTTTATATTTTTTGCATAATCAGCAGAAATTGATTTATACCATTGGAAAGAGAGGTCAAATATCCAACTTTGTTACATTCACATTAGTGAGTGTTTAATGTAGTTATGATGAAAAAAATGTCACTCACTGCTCCATTGAACAGGAACAACACAAAGTATTAGATACACAATCAGAATTTATTATCGGCTTCATTTAATAATTATACTTTCAGCAGAAAAATAAAATAGAATTGAATTAAGGTTATCATATATTCAGTAATCAACAATACATTAAGATTTTGATAAGAAATCAATTAAGTTGTAATGTTTCTTTTTTCTTTCAAATTCTTCTGAATATGTTAATTTTGGTGTGTAGAAATACATGTCCTGATTAGTTCTGGTATTAAATAAATGTCCTCCTTGTAGGAGACAAACGATGAATCTTAACTACTATTTTTATGCATGCCTCTAGCTTGAAGTATGAAATGAATAAACTAAAGATAAAGTAGAACAACCTCGGCAGATTAAGTTAAGTGATTTTTATTGCAAATATTAGGCCTACTGGATTTCAGTGTTTCGCCAACCTTCAGTATATGAATTGTAACTCTAAAAACTGTTTCTCATGATAAGAAATATAGTGAAGACTGTAACAAGATGCATACAATGTAAAGTTGTAGTTTGATAAACCTGATGGTTGAAAGCAGAAATAAAACTACCATTAGGCGGGTATTTGGGATTCACGTTTGTGTCTTTGTAGATCCGTCTCGAAGAACCCGAGCTCAGCAGCAGAGAAATGTTCACCATCATCACCGTCATCACCACTCGGGCTACGACCTGTCGGGGCACAGTGGAAGCTCGACCCCCAGCTCCCAAGCACCCATGACCGTGCATGCATGTGCATGACTTCTGTACTGTAGCCATTGTTTTGCTCAGTAGAAGGTCCTGCCCTCTCTCGATGTACCTGAGTATATATTATTGTTTGGTTTTCATCTTATAGATTTGTTTACGTGTTCCATGATATCAGAACATTCATTTTCCATCTTTCTATTCTGAATGCATATCACCAACTACCTGGGGTAAAAAAAAAACCTCTTTCTTTTCAAGCTCAAGTTACAATTTTATGTGACTAAACATTAATTTGTATATCTTTTATATTTCATGTTTATCAAACAGTATCATACGTTGTCTATCATGTACTTGGATGAAATAATGTGTGCTGTTCATCATAAGGCAGTAGTACCCATTCCAGATATGTTTTTTTTTTCATCAGGTTTTGTTCTTAAAAAATGTTGTATGATAAGGTGCCATAGCATCTCAGGTATATTGAAGTTTTATAGTTATTTAGTTTAGTTATATATTATTGTAAATTTTGTCAATATTTTTTTGGAGAATGTAGGTACTTTTAGATAATATTTTGTAACTAGATCTGACTATGTTTTTACAAACCTCGTTATGACGGTAGATAAGTAACGGCAATGCTTAAAAGTCTCGGGAAAGAAGTAAGGAAGATGAACACCAGCTCTGTTTTCACTTACCCTGGGGAACTTCCTCATCCTTGTGGGGGGTATGATGGTTGTGAGTACCTAAGCATCATAATGATTAACACCCAGTGACCACAACTCTACTTTAAGTGCGTAGAGTTGTTGAAAGTTTTATATAGAGGAAGAGTAGGCTTATATTTTCTCTTTCTGTCCCATATAATTATGTATATGCACGCAATATAAACATAAAAGCATTAATTGTCGAGGACTTGAGTTATTTTACGTGCTTTACTTTCTACTGGTGAATTTTAAGGAAACTTGATAAAACAGGCAATGCTTACTTTGACTCCAATATTCCATGACATTCTTACTAAATATAAAAGTATTTTCTGATGACAATGATAGTAAACTCTTTAATTTAAGACATTGTATACATTGGAAGAATTTTTAACCTTCAAAACTTTCAGTTATGAGAATTAACAATCTCATCACATCAAAGACTGTTCTGCATTTCTCTGTATTAAATTAGAGCCCGTGTGTGTTTGACTATTTATTAGTGTATAATCACTGGGAGGTTCAAACCTGTTTCACATTGTAGAATGTGAATTGCTGTTTGATTTTGACATGGTTCACAGTATGCGACTTGAAAATTTGATTTTGGCTACTGTTTCACAATGCAGAATATGACCTCAGTAAATGTGTAACTCATGTTTCACAATGTAAGATATGACTTTAGTAAGTATATAACTTTGTGTGCAATCCATAGAGGGAATCCCAATGCTAATTAGTGGGATTAACTGTAGTGTTGATCATCTATAAACTAATATCCAGTAATAATGTATAATACAGCTACAATTGTATATTTTTATGATGGAATACGAAAGGGTTTGGAACTTGATGGAATTTTTTAGACAATAATTCCACAAGTAATGTCAAATTTGGTCATAAAAATCAATCTAAGTCATAATTAAGAACTTTTAACCAAAACAAATTAACTAGATGAAATGGAAGTGTTAAGCCTATTAAGTATATAAATTCTGACAAAAAATAAAATAGAAGTAAAAATATTTGATGATAATAAAAATTAACTAATATTTGATTCATCCCCGGTGTCTCAGTGGTAAGCCTGAAGGCTTATAATGCTAAAAACAGGATTTCGATACCAGTGATGGACACAGTACAGGTAGCCCATTGTGTATCTTTGCACTTAACAACAAAACAAACAAAAATCAGTGCTCTATTCTTGTAGTAATAATATTTTATCCATTCTGTTTATATGTCATATATATATAGTTGAATTGTTTGACACACACATATATACATCACATTCTTCGTTGCCTTGACTTCTTTTCAAAAGCTTGAAATGCTAAAAAATTGGTTTTGATATTCATGGTGGGCACTGCACAGATAGCCCATTGTATATTTTCATGCTTGATAATAAACAAATCTTTGCAGAAGCTTCCTGTACAGAACCACTACCAGTGATACATTTTAAAATTATCATGTCTCGGTACATGAAATCAGGAAAGTATGTTTATTTTAACAGTGCATTGATCCAAAGGAATATTGTGTGGGAAATGGTATTAAGCAGTTTTTGGAAAGTCGCACGGGGCAGCACTTTAGTGTGGAAGTTGAAGGACCAATATATGTACTACCATCTCGGGGAACTCGAGGCAGAGACTCTAGTGGTGAGTAAAGATGTTTATTTAAAGGGTTAAAGAAAGGTTTTAGATGAAGATTGAAGACTAGTTAACCCTGGAATTACTAGTGGAGTCACCTTGACACCCACCCTCAGCCATGATGTTTTAAACTCAACTATTTACACACCTTTTTTGTTGATTATAAGGACCCTTGTATCATTTATATTGCACACGCAAAAAGCTAAGGTTAATCCCACTAATTAGCATTGGGATTCCCTCTATGGATTGCTCACAAACCTTCTAACAATTGTGAACCCACTAGCTGTATTATACATTATTACTGGATATTAGTCCTATAGATGTCTAACAGTTGTGAACCCACTAGCTGTATTATACATTATTACTGGATATTAGTCTATAGATGTCTAACAATTGTGAACCCACTAGCTGTATTATACATTATTACTGGATATTAGTCTATATATGTCTAACAATTGTGAACCCACTAGCTGTATTATACATTATTACTGGATATTAGTCTATAGATGTCTAACAATTGTGAACCCACTAGCTGTATTATACATTATTACTGGATATTAGTCTATAGATGTCTAACAGTTGTGAACCCACTAGCTGTATTATACATTATTACTGGATATTAGTTTATAGATGTCTAACAATTGT
>NW_013675945.1:0-13397 GCF_000517525.1 Limulus polyphemus
TCTATCATAGGTATGGAAAGTCAGGTTTTGGACGTTCTAAGCTGAAAACAAAAATTACGTTAATGAACTGTTCTAAGCCTAAAACAAAGAATTACGTTAATTAATTCTTCTAAATTATGTAATCTAAATTAATAAAATAACTGGTGAAAAGACTATGGTTTAAGGCCTACTAAATAATGATATCGTGAATTGTATGAACTATTTTTTTTTTTAGAGGCCTTTCATCTATTTTCTGTTCGTGTATTTATATATCTCAATATATCAATATGTCTTTGTTATATGGTAGTTTAGTTGTTCATTTTAGTCATGTTTTTCTTAGTGGTCTACACAGCCGAACTGTGCACAAGATATGACGATAACTGCCTATCTGGGAACTGTTTGTCGTAAGTACAATACTTTTTAGTTTTATGCTAACTTCTATGGCCTAACTACAACGATCCGTTGCGATTATAGTTTTCTGAAAGAAGGAAAGATCCCAATTATTTCAGTTGTTTAATCACAAAATAAAATCATAAAAGTACACCGTTGAAATCTAGGAAACTCCATTTTGAAAGTTTTGCAAATATATCTTAGAAGAAAAAAAAGTGAAATTACTGTGGTGTTCTAGTAAAAATGTCCATCTGTGTATAGTTATGTGGGAATTTAAGTCATATGTTAACGATATTAAAAATCCCATGGGATCAAAAATAGATAAGCCACAAACTAAAAATAAAAAACATTATAATCTGAACATTTTCTGAAGGTTAATCTTCCGCTAGGGGTATCGGGTTCTTTGATTTGCAGTAAGTCACATGTTATATTCATACATGTATGATCACAGCACATTTATTCCTCACTCGCCAGTACTTTTAATTAATACTATACTCGTGTTACTTCTGTAATCTGGCATGAACATATTTACTAAAATATGTTTGTATACTTAGAAAGTAACATTGGTCTCCTTTTTTTTTATCGTTTCTTACTGTAATGATGTGTATTATATTTTATCCTTTGGTTGTAAAATGTTAATAATTTCGGGCTCTGATATTTATTGACATACTCTTAATGCAGTCATCCCAGATCATGCCCGGGTCAAACAAATGAAGTACACAGGTATTAAAATCAATTATCATAATGAACATTATATTTTGAAAGAGAAAACTATGTTTGGACAACGTTGTATGTGAAGCATACCAATAGTTGATTTTCCTTTTAGTTTAGAAATTTATACGTTTGTTGCTCGCTACAATTTTAACTATTTTCGCACTTACATGCATTTTGTGCACGTATAGCGTGCAAATAACCGGCTTTGGAATGCAGCAATTTTGTTCGTATGCTTCTCACACACACACTGTGACGGATCATCGCCTTTTGGTATTTCTAGATTTTCCCATGAAAGATGTCGCTGGATAATATCTTAGACTTATGCTAATGTGTCATCTAGTTATAATGGTTGTGTAAAGAAGTTGTTCATAACTGCCAGTTTACAGGGAGATTTCAGGCAGTCCGCAAGACGGTTGGAAAAATATTGTGTCTTCTGATATAAATATATCTACTGAAGTATAATGTTTTTAAAAGTAATTTAAAAGTACTATAAAAAATTAGTATTGTATTTAATGGTCTAAAAATTTTGGGATTGGAATTAGCCTTTCCTCAGTGGAAAAGGGTTGAGGTGTAGAGGTTCAGTAATACTTCAAGAATGTATTCTCTATGTCTGTGAATGGTTTGATCAGGTGATGTGAGTGACTAATGCACTCTTCGAAACTGGACCCTGTTTGAAGAAGATGTAATGGTAATTTTTCTCAGTCATATCCAGAGATACTTTTCACTCGCAAAGAGGTCTTTTCTGTACTTCGAGAAACTGCTAGTGTCCAGTGTTTTGTGCACACATGTGACTTAGTTACGTGTGTCTGTGTGGCATGTGCATTAAATAAACTGTTTTTGTATAGCTGAGGAACTAGTATTCAGTCTTTTTCTCCAGTTTTATTCAGATCATAATTCAGCTTAATTCTGTAATACATTTTCTGACAAATCTTTAGTTAGAGCGAGTACTAATCTTACCTGTAAGACAGAGACTACCTGAAAAATACTACATTAATTGTTAGGAGAAAGAATCAATAATATTTTATCTTAATAATGCCAAACTGGTTCTAAATGTTATTAATGAGTTTTTAAGACCATTTCTGCTACTAAAAGTTACAACACATGAAAAATGTTAAATATATATATATATTTATATTATGTGACTAATCACTTAACAAAGGTTTAAAGTTTCAATAATCTTAAATTATCGAAACCATAAATATTAATTTTGTCAGCTATTTTCAATGGATGTGTTAATAGTACTTATATCTTGTAGTTGGTTGTGAATCAATAGAATCGTCGGTTTGCTTCGAGCGCTCATGTTTATTTATAATCAAAAGATTTACAAGGCTATTGTAGTGTTACTTGATAGCCCTAGACAATGAGAGTTTTTTTATATACACAATGTAAGCATAATCTTTACTCAGACCACACTTAGAAGGCAAAACAATATTATTATATTGTTTTCACGATGTTTGTTTACCTGTTTTAGTTATCAGATTTTGCAAAGAATTGGGAGTATAAAACATCTAGAATCATCTATTTTACTTCCCAGTGTGTTTCTAAATAATTAATAATAATAACAAAATGATTATAGTGGGATGGACGGTAACTGCCTGTTGTAAAAAAAAACACAAGTGTAGAGGACGACGTTTCTAAAGTCTCTTTCGTCACCAGTCTTCAGAATTAAGATGAAAAACTTTCAAAACGTTGAACCTTTACACTTGTGTTTTTTACCACAATCAGTTGCCGTCTATTCTAATATATTCATCATGAAGACTACTAAAGAATAAAATTAGTAATTATTTCTTGGTATATGGTATAAAGAAGTTCGTGAATAGAGACTGAGCTCTGAATGTCAAGAATGGTTTGGAAGCTGGAAGCTCCATCATATTTTTCAATTTGCTCTTTTTTTACATCGGTAACTACAGATATCAGCATTTCTTCATAACGTCTTTAAAATATGTTTAAAGTGCTTCGCATTATATATATATATTATCGCTTGCGTGGTTAGACTTGAATTCGATTATTTCCCCTGTCTAATTAAATGTGAATTAAACTAGCACACTCGTATAAACAACGTTCAAAAACTCCCTAACATTTTTTTCTTCTTCTTTCAGTAGTGGAATGGTAAGGAATTCAATTTATTTGATATATGAAGTCAAGTAAATTATTGTCAGGAAATTTCCCATCGGCAATACATTCTCAGCTAATCAGGTTTAGTATGCTTCTGAATTTAAGAAGAGATTGGAATAAAGTTATATTTACGAAGAAACTCAGTCCTATATATATTGTGAATAACACATATTTATTTTACACTTGCAATATTAGTATACATTTATAAAATCCATTATTTTGAAACATCAGATTTTTCAGTTGCAGCGAACCACCAACTGCTTACATCTAGGACTAACAAAATCATTTGAAATTGTAATGGATATTATTATTACTTACGCATTTACTGGCTTTTAGAAATCAATGAAGAAGTGTGGGTTTTTTATCGCACAGCTACACAATGTGGTATCTACGCTCTATACACTGCCGGGAATCGAACGCCGGAATTTAGTGTTGTAAATCCGTAAACTTACCGTTGTCCAACCGGGGGTACCGTGATGGGTCAGCAGTAAGTCTAAAGATTTACAACTCTAGAATCTATGGTTCGATTCACACCAGTGGACACAGCAGATAACCCAATTTGGATTTGCATTAAAATAAGCAAACAATCCCACTAGGGGATATTAACTAACAAATGAATAGTTTTCAAAGGTACGTAAAGTCTCCCAAAATCTGCGATAAGTGTTCTGCACTTCTCAAATGGAGAAGTGACACCTGTTGGTATGTTATTGGACAATTCGTTATCAAGAACTATAAACGTTTGTCGTACATTTAAAAACAAAATGACCCGACATGGCCAGATGGCTAGGGCACTTGACTCACAATCTGGGGGTCGTAGGTTCGAATCCCCATTACATCAAACATGCTCCCCCTTTCAGCCGTGGGGGCATTATAATGTGCGGTTAATACCACTGTTCGTTGGCAAAAGAGTATCCCAAGAGCTGGCTTCTAGTCTTTTACTCCTAAATTGGGGACGGCTAGCGCAGATAGCCCTCTTGTCGCTTTGCACGAAATTCAAAACAAACTTAAATACTATACTTTCACTGTTAAGTGACATTAAAAGTAATTAAACTTTTACAAGTTATAAAGTACGGCCCCCGATGGGTCAGCGGTAAGCTTACGGACTTGCAACGCTAATCTGGGTTTCAATCCCCCCCACTGGGCACAGTAAATAGCCCTATGTGGTTTTGCAAAAAAGAAAAAAAATAAATATTCCAGTAAATAGTAACGTAAATAAAGATGCATTTAATAAAGCAGAATTAAACCGTCCACATTAAATGCCTTTTTTTTTTATAATAACATAAATACTGTTTTTAACGATAACATATTTTAGAACTACTAAACACTTCTGGTTGTAATTTGATCAAATACACACATACACATGCTGCAAATACATCATAAGAATTGAATACCATAACATAAAGGAAAATAGTATATGCTGCTGTTACTTAGAATTTTCGCGAAAAGCTACAGAAAGGGCTAACTGCCTATAGCCGTCCCTAATTTTGAACTGATACTGAGACTAGAGGTAAGGCAGCTAGTCAATAGCACCCACCGCCAACTTTTGGGTTACTCTTATCTGACCGAATAGTTAGATTTAACTATCACTCTTATAGCGCACCCACGGCACCTAGTGCGGAGCACATTTTTATGGCATTGGGACGTGAACCATGAATAATCGGATACACAGTTTGGGCACGCTAATCACTGGGTCACACCGGCCTCTTCAAGTAAAGTTAAAATTATACTGCTTCACAAATTCTTTATCATAAACTAACTTTGCACTGGCTTTACTTAATTAAACATTGAGTAAGGAAAGTAGTTTTTTATCACGTTATAATGTGTACGAAACAAATAATTTGCATTAATTAAGAAATAAAACTGTCAAAAAAAAAGGGTACTCACAGGAGAAGCTAGTCAGAGCAACAACAAATTTGGTATACAAATTTAAGTTTACAAATGAAACACGTCCGTGTTAGAGTTGGTATAAGTTACAAAATTATACTGAATACCATAATGCTTTACTTAAATATAACCGTGAGAAATATCATTCAAGAATATCAAAACATCTTTGTGTGTATAATATACGCACATTTAAACCTAAAATTTGTTGTCCTTTTTTAATTAAGATAAGTTGGGGCTTTTTTTACGATAGTTCCGAAATTTGAAAACCACCATTTTAAGAAGTACGAAGTGTTATTGTTGTGAAATGTAACGAGTAACGGAATAAATCTAGCTAATAAAATATATATATTCATCTCTATAACGTCGCCTTCGATGTACACTGAGATGAGATTCGAAAACGTAGCTTCGAATAATAACGATTAAGTTGAAAGTCGTATATGCTTGTTTTTGCAGGTCAGTACCTTGTTACCATGGTGCTTGTGACGACGTTGGCAACTGTATTTGTGATGTATGTTGGGAAGGTGGTAACTGTGACGTCTATGGTAAGTTAAATTAAGGAAACTTGTTTATTTGGTTTCGCATATTTGCACTGCCTCTACCAATTGAGAAATATTAATTTTACTAGGAGAAAAACAAAAAAATTGTATTATCTATCTGTAAATCTTGTCGAATCATTTATTAATTCCTTGATCTTACAGTTTTGGTTAGGAAGTTTCAAACTTGTTGTTACCGGTGTAACAACTAATGTGTAAACTGAATCGTGTGTTTATATGAATACGTTAGTTACAATTGGATATACATACACCTGTATTTATTTCACTAATGTTAATATAGAATCCTTAAAGTTGGCTCGTATTTCAGTTTTTCTAGTTGTTGTTTTTTCTTTTGTTGTTGTTGTTCTTTTTTTTTCACAAAAACTGGCTTTCGTTTTAGTTTTGTAACAAAACATTTTAAACCAGGAATTGTTTTCTATCTTGGTAAGATATTCGACTTGTAAACATGCTAATAGTTAGCATATATTACATAAAACAAACAACAAAGTTAAGGAACATCATACATTCTGAGCGTGGTTTCTATAACAACCACGAACTTTCTCGTGTGCAAAAGGATTTAGTTTATCTGGGTTTATAGTGTCCACAAAGCATGTCAGTTTAACTGTGAAAATGTACGTTTCCTAAAATGCCTTAAATAAATAAAAAATCGCATCTTTGATATTGTGCGCTTTTTATATAAAAAAATGCAAATTTGATGGTAATATAATGAGTATTTTAAGAGGAAACGAACAGTGGATAAAGTTTATGGAATGAAATCTACTATTTTCTAAACATGAATTCCACAAATCCTTATTCAGTAATTCTTCATACACCCAAATGGTTTAAACAATGGAGAAAAAACAATTTATTTAATGCCTAGGAGACGGTTGCTAGAAGAGTGACGCCATTTCTGACTCAAGGCTTCACGACAATGAAACTATTTTAAGCTTTTTTTTGTTGTTCTTAGATTTCGTGAAAAGCTATTCAAGGGCTATCTGTATTAGCCGTCCATAAAATTGAAGTTATAGATGAGAAAGAATGGTAACTAGCCAATACCACCCACCGCCATCTCTTGAGCTACTTCTATTAGACCGATTAGTGAGATTTGACTGTCATTCTTATAACGCGCCCACGGCCCCAAAGTTTGGGATGCGAACCGAGGAATCTCAGCTCGGTCTACAGTACAACATGCTAACCAGTGGAATGAAAATGATATGATTGTAAAACGACATAAATATGAAAGTCTACACTAACTCTATATTTTAGGATTAGTGATGCCATACAATCTTACTTAATACTCGAATGAAAACAGTTTGGATAATTAAAGAAACATGTCTTAAAACGTAATGCTACTTTTGAATAGCTATTTAAGTGTGTAGTGTAAGTTGAGTAAGAATCGGATAACAATTAGCGCTTTGGCAGTAAAGGATTATAATATTTGGCATTTTTTCACAGAAGGAAAATCTAATACGCATGCTCGGTTGCTGTGTAAATGACGCCACTCGTGAATAAAGTTTCATAATAATAATCGCTTCATTTCAGGGCTTGTGATGGACGTAAATGACCTAGTGATATCTAAATGCCACACACACACACACATAAATGTTTGCTAATATGTGTAATTTTAAACTTAGTATTGTTGTACACAATCTAGATAATTCTAAACCAGTAGGAATTTCAAATACTGTGGAAAAAAAAAGACTTAAAATATTAAAGGAGTTGTTTGATAAATATTCGTTGCTAATACTTTTATGATCCCCCAGTGGGTTTGTTTTTGAATTTCACGCAAAGCTACCTGAGGGCCATCTGCGCTAGTCGTTCCTAATTTTGAAGTGATAGGCTAGAGGGAAGGCTACTAGTCAACACTACCAACCGCCAACTTTTAGACTACTCCTTATCAATGAATAGTGGGATTGGCCGTAACATTATAACGCCCCATGGTTGAAAGAGCGAACATGTTCGGGGACAGGATGCGATACTGCGACCATCGGATTGCAAGTCGAATGCCCTGACCGCCATGCCATGCCAGGATCTGCAGTAAATTTGCGGATTTATAGCGCTAAAATCCAGGGTTTGATTCCTCATGATTGACAGAGTGCATGTATATCCTAATGTGTACTTTTGCACTATAATATACAAACAAATAAAATAATTTCATGACTCTTTTAATAGTGATATAAACAAACGACCCAATAATAAGGTCCCTATTACTCATTTCCCATAAATAAGAATATAGAAAGGTTTCCCATATTTCTAAATGCAATAAAATGTTGAGACAAAATTTGACTAAGTGAATTTACATACATTATATTTATGTTTAAAATTTGTTATCATCATAATTTTTGGGTTCCCGGTTGATCAGCGGTAAGCTTAGAGACTTAAAACGCTAAAATCTGGTATACAGGACACGGATAGCCAATTGTGTAGCTTTTTGTTTAAACAAACATAATTTTCGGAAAGTGTGACTTTTTTTTTTAGTTAGTTTATACAAAGTAAAGAGCATGGCTAGATGGTTAGGGCGCTCGACTCGCAATCTGCAGGTCGCTGGTTGTGTCCCCGTGACATCAAATATGTTTGCACTTTCAGCAGTGGGGGCGTTATAATATGACGGTGGGTGGTGGTGACTCACTGCCTTCCCTCTAGTCTTACACTGCTAAATTAGGGACGGCTAGCGCAGATAGCCCTCGTGTAGCTTTGCGCGAAATTCAAAACAAACAAACAATTGCCTATCTATTCCATCATTCATAATATTTTCACTATCAGTGGATATGTGAATCAAATCTTCCTCAATGTAAGGTTGATTGAATTTCCTTTCTCAAGCCCAAATTTGTTTGCTTGTAGTTAAGCACAAAGCTACACTACGGGCTATTTGTGCTGTGCCCACTACGGGTATCGAAACCCAGTTTTTAGCATTATAAGACTGTAGACTTATCGCTGTCCCACCCAGGGCACAAGCCCAGGCGAGGCGAAAAGTAGACTAAGTGGTGAAAGTATAAAAATGAAATTCCAATGATATGTCTGCTTAGAAAGAAAACCAGCAGATGTGAAGGGTGAAAACAGACTTTTTTGTGTCACACGGTTCGTTTGTGGTTGGTCTGAGCCAGTTAGCCACCTTAACCATTTATGAATAATTGTAAAAAATAAGCATTAATATGTGGTTAACTATAAACCTAATCATCGCCAAAATACATAAGTTAATTTCTTATCCAATAACCCACGGGTGACGAATAGACATTCTGTTGTTATTTCTTACATTGACAATTATATGTAAAGTTAGGTTAGTGTGTTTCCTTGGTGTTTATACTTTGAAACAGAAAAAATTTAAGTTTCCCATGAATGACTTTGAATTATCTAGGTTTCCAATTCGAAATCTACATAACATCAGGAGAAACCCAACAAGTTGTTATGATGATTTACCATAGTTACTGTCGCTTTGCACTCTCATCAAAACATAAGACAATAGAGGCTTTCTCTCTGTTCCTAACTAAGGTCTTCAACTTTAGACTGTGTCTGGACATATAGCTAAAGCACCTATATATACAGACTACCGCCGAGTTAGCCTTTGGCTTCGATTACTAGTTTTACACGTATATCAGTTTATGGTGTTGTTATTGTTTTAGCGCAAAATTGCGCAATGGGCTATCTGCGCTCTGTCCACCACAGGAAATCGAACCCCGGATTTGAGCGTTATAAGTCCGTGACCATACTGCTGACGCATAGGGGGACGTCATTCATAACCGAACTATATTCTATTTTTACATTATCGATAAAACTAGACAATGCGAAATAAGGCGTTTAAATCATTACCATATTTAGAATTGAACAAAAAAAATTCTTTCCTGCAATACAAAATGACTTTGGATATTAAAGCTGTAATAGAAACATCAGAATAAACGGCAAACAGATGATAGACACAAAATATAACAACCATACAGCACACACACACACACAAACGTGTTAACGTAGAGAAGTCAGTCGCTATTCCTGGTGGTTACATCACATTTCTAAAAACTTATATACCAAAATATCTGTTTACAAACGCTCCTCTGGATAATGGCTTTATTAGTAAAGCTTTAAAAAGCTGAAACAAATTTCTTATCATAGAAAAAAGTCATTGTTTACGAAAATAATACTTATTCATCTTTAATTTCCAAATCATATCTTGGTAAACATCTGTTTTATAACAAAACATTCACAGAAAATCATAATTAACTTAATTTTCAACCTTATACACAATTACATTAACATCATTTCTCTCAAGTTAAAAAACAAACGGTAGGCTTCCAGTTTACAAAAATACCAACGAATGTAATGTCACACATGAATAGCATTGTGTGGTATCCAGCTCCACTGATATCCAGCATAAAAGCCAAAAGATCCCGCAAAACACAAGTTCAGGACTATTAAGCAAAGAATAAATCAAACACAGACAGTTGCGGTATGCAGGCATATTGCGCATTTTATATCTTCTTATTTTAATGTAGAAGTTTTTCAAAATTGTTTCCAGGTATGTGCATTTTTACATAACACCAGTTCAATAAATTCGTTGAAATTAGTCTCGTTCTAGCTACCTTCGTTCTTTCTCATATCTTGTAGATAACATCTATTATTAAGCTCACGACAGTTTGACTGTACTAGTGCACATTGTACAAGTAGTGTCCTCCAATGGTAGGTTAGGTAATATCTCGAGGATACAACTTCCTTTATGTTTGACTGAGAATGAACAGTCGCGTGGTAGCGCTCATTGCTATGGGTAATTCTGGTGTTAGCGATTCAACTAAATAACATGAGCTCTAGTGAGTTTGTAACTAAGTTTTAAGGGAGTATAGCCAGCCTGATCGATCCAGCAAGTCTGTTGTTCAAAGGTACTTTACACACGCTGTTTTTTTCTGTTGTTTAAAAAGAGATTGTTTCATTGTGTATTACGCATTGTTTCCATTCCGTTTATTTTTAGCACAGACTCAATTAGTATTATTTTCAAATATAAATTCTGTCAAACCTTCCATTGTATAATGGACCTATATAATGTACATTTTCATGAAATTGGTTTCAACTTAAAATACCACAAGTAAAAGAAACCAAGAAAGATTGTAGTTTATAACACAGAAATCCTTTTTTCACACTCATATACATTGCCTTGTTACATTAATTGCCGGGTGTCTCCTCCTGTCTTATCTACCTGCTGGAGTTGACAAGAACAACAGAGGAGAAATCAAGAGATACCAGAAATCAAAAGTCATAACTGTATAAATACCTGACTTAAATATTTCAGTGAAACAAAGAATGTGAGATATCCTATTAGTCTTCAGGTTTTATACTTCAACCAGTATTCTACAAGCAATCTTAAGCCAAACCAGGTGTACATGCTTCTGTATTACCAGTTTGAATAGGGTACTTTCCAAAAAATCCACATAGAAATACATGCACGCTACCTTGAGACTGAAGGACAAAGGTTGGAGCATGTAGTCTTTACCTATGTAGAAAAGATTAACACATGTTTACGAACTTGATACATCCTGCAAACACGGATATGATTAACTTCCTTGCAGAAACTGCGTGGAAATTAAACATATTACTTGAATATGCCAGAATAAAGATATATTCTATGCTTGTTACGTAAGGATGAAATTCGTTATTATTCCAATCAATACAATTATAAATCTATAAAGATCAGCAATTAATTGGTATATAAAAACTAAATGTGCTGTACCACTGTGATATCTAGCCAAGTTCATATTTGATGGCTTGTCTTCCAAAATTTCAACTCTGAGTAATACCCATGTGGAAACCTGTTTTGGAGTTCTTGTTAAACGCTGTACTGGATTATCCAACAAAGTTCTGTCTACAATTCTGAGTTTGGAAAATACATTTGCTGTAAAGTGAACAATACACGCGGCTTATTCTGCTTTGGTGATCAGTTTTTATTCTCCGAACCTTGGATTTGAACATATCTTTACCCAAGAATTTATATCCACAATACCTGTCCTCTTTCATAGGGCCTTTTGCATTCTAGAGACAAAGTTAATGTGCGTACCAATGATGAGTACATTCTGTCAGTCTTTGATTCATATCTTGCTGATGGTCGAAATAATGATGCAGCAATTACTCAAATATGCTAAAATGGTGTTGAGAATATTCAAACCTGTATATAAACATGACATGAGTGTTGTCGATAGACGATTTAAGGAGGATGCATTGGACCTCTACAAATCGGGTGTGAAACTTCAGATGTCATATTTTCCTTTCTACAAAAGACATATAACCAGTACCCTACAGAGAAATCCATTCTTGTCATAAAAGTATGTCTGGAGTAGAAGTAATAAATGGTTATATAAAACAGTGAAGAGGATAGTGTATGTACCAAGCTGCAGATCTCTTTTACAAGGGATTTTATGAAAATAGTCAGTGCTCTTTGCAATTGCTATCGGTTTACTCTTATCCAAAACATAGAACAACAGTAAGAAAATTTTGTATTGATTTTTATAGGAAGTTTTGTTACTTTCGAGAGATATAGTGAACACAATGTTATTTAATAAAGAAAATTGAATAGTGGAGACAATTTGCATCCTATAGATCCTTTTTCTTCAGTGAATTATCATTTTTTAGTTATATATATATATATATATATATATTGTGCTGGATGGTCGATTGGGCCAAAGCAATTTCTTGACAAAATGATGATGTCTACTAAAGAATCAGTTTCTAAGCTATGATAATGTTGTTACAACATTGTTCTTTTTCTGGCGAGTTCTCATAAATTATCTGATGAAAATAATTCAATGTCCAATCCACGTAACAATAACAGAACAATAGTTGTAAGCTGTATATTTAATGTTGTAACTTAAATGTTGACTAAAGAGAGTTGTAGGTCTTAATGATAATGTTCAGATCAAAAGGTTTAATAAGATAGGTCTAGAACCCTAAAAAATTCTAAGCATGGAATGTAGTTTTCTCGCACATTCGAAGCTACATTATAAACATAAGATAGTTGTGAAATGTTTAGAGTTGTTTCAAGAGTAGAGTGAGTCAGATAGTAAAAAAATAAAGACAATTTTTTTCAAGAGAGAGAGAGAGAGAGTTGAATCAGTCAGTGTGTTGTAACCACTCTCTTGTTGCATATTTCACTAGACACTCAGAGAGGTAACAATGTGGGGTAACTCACCAAAGGAAAAAAATATTTAATTACGTTTAGCTGAATGATAAGGGTGAGTCAAGTGACGAGTTGACCAACTTTCTGTTATTTGTGGATGTTTGTAGGGTTGGAGTGAATACTGTACTAAGTTGTTACTTTTATAATCTAAAGATTATATAATCCCACAATCAGAACTGTTAGGTTCCTCTTCATTAACTGATTTTTTACCAATTCGTTTGCTACTAGGCTTCCTCTACTGTCATATATAGCTGCATGTAAAGTGTCTGATCCATTATAACTTTCTTTGGTTAGGTTAAGGAGGTATCATCATATTCTTCAGATCTCATGAAGTATGGTTACAGTACTTCTTCATGGAATGCTCCTAAATTTTGTCCTTCTGGCAAACTACACAATCTATAATTAACCTGTTTTTTCTTATCTTACAAGGACCAAAAATAACGGTACCAATTTTTGTGTACATCCTCGTTTACCATCAGACTGAGGGTGAGTTTGTGTTTTGACCAAGTTGTTCACCTTAGATTGCACATTTCTTTGACTTTTATCATAATAGGTCTTCTGTTTAATATGAGCTAACAGTAATGTATCAGTTACTCCATTATAACATGCTTCATTTTATTTCGTAATGTTAC
>NW_013675945.1:13424-14247 GCF_000517525.1 Limulus polyphemus
CGCTATATCAACAATACGTCTCAACAATACGTCTCTCTCATTACCTACACACACATTAACTTACCGTCACGTTGTCACCCTCTTTTATATACCAGGCTACCCTATATCTAGTAAATGCTAGAGCATTCGCCAAAGTACAGGATAGTTCTAGAAAGTAGAGGGCGTGAGAATAGTCACGTGATCTCGATGACGCAACAGTAAATTAACTCGATATTCAACTAGATGTACTTCCACAGGGTCCTTGAAAGTGTTATGTTTCAAGAGTAAAATAAAACCAAAATTAAGAGTAACAAAGATATATTTTCTTGCTTTTAAAGTTCACATGTCACGCTGTGTTGTAGTTTACAGAGTGCATAATTATTTTTGTGATGCATGGCATGTGCACGTTGTATTGACGTCATTATAGTACAAACTGAACATTAAGCGTCCCTTATGTGATATCATTTTAGTGTCTACTAACTGACTGACAGACAACACAGTGCTGTATAGTGCCCCTCCAGGTGGTCTTCAGCTCCCTTTTGGGGAAATCATACCATCCATTTGGTCCTGGGGTACACAGATCTAGGAGAAACATTAGATCGTTTCCAAGCAAGAGCTTGGCAAGACTTTCTCCTGTACTGTCATATGCTGCACTTCGCGTGGCAAAAGCTATGAAATGTAAATACTATTCCCACTTATTAATAAGGATCCTATCGAAATAGGATCTAATCATAAGTTTAAATTCGATGATGAGGAACCCACTTTGAGACTAATAATGGCTGGAAACGTTTTATTAGGTGTAATGACGAAAAAAATAAATAGTTGATATACATACAATTTTGTA
>NW_013675945.1:14619-17855 GCF_000517525.1 Limulus polyphemus
CTGGAAACGGCTTGAATGGGTAATGAAGAAAACTAATATAAGTTTAATATAACAGCATATATTAAAGTTTTTCTTCATTACCCATTCAAGCCGTCTCCAGCCATTATTAATCATAAGTTTAGAGTTTCAATTAGCTCTTTTCAGTAATGTTGGCCTGTGGATGGTTTGTGTAGTCATTCTATATTCTATTTCTAAGGCTTCTAAAACAATACAGAAACTGTATACTCAGGAATACCAAACCAACAAACAACTTCCCGAACTAACTTGTCAGCAGCTGTGTGATCAGTGGCATCATGAAGAGGAAATAACTGAACCCATTCAAAGATAGCTGGAATAACTAAGCCACGAGGACACTTAGTTTCCGGTTTCATTACTTGACATATATAACAAGTTCATGCACAGTATTTAACATCTTTCGACAAACGAGGCCAGTAAGCTCTTTGTTTTGATCTCTAACATTTTAGACATTCACAAATGTTCAAAAAAAGTGTGATCATGAAACATGGCTAAATTATTGTCCCTCAACTGATTTGGAACATAATCCAGGATCTCTTATTGGGGTTGTTGAAGGGTGTAACGTTTCAAGTATAAAACATCGTCTTTCAGAGTATACTCTTAGCTTTTGAATTTTATTCTGCTGAATTTTCTGCTTTATGTCTAAGATTTGAGGACCCACTTCTTGGTATTCTCACACATTCATCATGAAAAGCATCGTTTATACCAACCGTCATCAGACTGTATACAAATTCTTGACCTGATAATTAATACATGCTGTACACTGGAGGTTTAGGAATAACATTTTTTGATAATGCATTAGGTATCACATTAAACTTTCCAGTTCGATGAATCAATGAGTCTCAAAGTCCATTTTTCTAACCCCCCTGTGAACTTTTTCTTACTAAGTAGCCACTTCAATACGGCATGATCTATAATTACTTTAAAACTAGTACCCTTGTTATATGGAAGAAATAAATCTACTGACCAAACAACCACAATACATTTTTTCTGTTATTCTGCATTTTTCTCTTGCCTACTTAACAAACTACTGGCATAACAAACAATTTGATCTTCATTCTTCTCATTTAACTGAACCGACACAGTACCTGACCCTATAGTTGATGCACCACAGTAAATTTCAAAAAGTTTATTAAAACCTGGTAATACAATAAATTTCATGATTAGTTGCTACTTCAATTGCAGAAAAGAGCTATAACACTTTTGACCAGTTAAATGTAACACCTTTATGTGCCCAAACTACCAAAAGTTCAGTGATATTTATTTGCACAGTTGGGAAAAAAATATCTGATGATACCTACAAATTCTATGAAATTGGCATGTCCCGTTTATGATTTTGGTAGTAGGAAAATTTTGTGTAGCTTTTATTTTAGTACTATAAATCAACATTAACTCCTTGTGGAGCTATAATAAAACCTAAAAATGGAAATTGAGTATGACAAAATGAAACTTACTAAATTTTGCCACCGTCCCACCAAACATGCTCGCCCTTTCAGCCGTGGGGGCGTTATATAATGTGACGGTCAGTCCCACTATTCGTTGGTAAAAAAATAGCCCAAAAGTTGGCAGTGGGTGGTGATGACTAGCTGCCTTCCCTCTAGTCTTACACTGCTAAATTAGGGACGGCTAGCGCTGATAGCCCTCGTGTAGCTTTGCGCGAAATTCAAAATAAACAAAACAAACAAACAAAATTTTGCAGTAAGATTACATTGGTTTAATCATTGCAGCACCCCTTTCAAGTATTCTTTATGTTGTTTAAAGGTTGGGGAAGCTACTATTATATCAACAATGTATGACATTGCTCTTTTATAGAGTAATCATGACAGAACAACATTCATTAAATGTGAAAAGTAGCCGTAGCATTACACAATCTAAATGGTAGAACCTTGACCTGAAACAATGCACAATGGGAAATAAATACAGTTTTCGGCCTACCCACTTCATCAACAGGCACCTGCCAATATGCCGCAAACAAATCCAAATTACTTAAGTACTGAGCCTTGTCCAAAAAAGATAACATATCTTTAAGATGAGGTAAAGGGCACCCATCAATGATGATAATTGAGTTAAGTTTATGATATTCCACACAAAATTTGGTCTCATCTGTGCCTCTCTTACTACTTATCACAGTTGGGGAGGCCCAAAGACTAATTCTTGGTTCAATAATACCATTGATGAGCATTTTCCGAATATGCTTTTTATTTCATTTTTATTTCTGAAAAGATGTTGTAGGGAGTTGTAAAGGCTGATGAAGCAGTTTATGAGACAAAATAATGTAAAATTAGGCTGGTACATCCATGGTGATCATGAAAATTGGATGCAAGTTCCTTCAGTAACATACTGAGCTTCACCTAATAGTGTTGAATTCTTGAATTGTGATTTCAAAAGTAGTTGTATTCAATTTTACCCCACGCTTTTTAGGAAATCCATTTCCAATATTACTGTAAAGTTGGAAGAGTTGAGAACATAAAAGTTATGCAAAACTATCTCCTTGAGAGGTGGAAAAATAACGAAATCATGGCATCAAATGGATATTCTTATGAGTTAATCAATGCCACCTTCATACCCACAGATTTTGTATTAGTTAGTCAAGAAATCTGGTAGTTACTTATCATAGAAATAGAGGTTCTAGTATCCGAAAGAACTTTATAGTGTTTTCCATTTATACTTACTGTAGAGTAAAATGTACTGTTGCGTCAGCGAGTCACATGACTAGTGTGACGCCACGTTTCTAGAACTATCCCGTACCTTGGCGAATGCTCTAGTATTTACTAGATATAGGGTAGTCTGGTATATAAAAGAGGGTGACAACGTGACGGGAGAGTAATGTGTGTGCAGACAGTGAGTAATTGATCTGCAGTCAGAGAGTATTATTGAGCACGTTCGTTGTTATAGCGTTTGTTTAGCGCGATTGTTGAAGTTGAGTGTATCGTAAAGTTGTATTCGGAAAGAATAAACCAGTTTTATTACGTAAGGACTTGTGTCGCTAAAGTTTCGTCGGAACGAAGTTACGGAAAGTTAATTAACAAACGGAGACGTAACAAATTGGTGTCAGAGAGTGGGATAGAAAAAAAAGAGAAGAAGATGGAAACGAGAGGCGGAAAATCAAACTACAGCTTAGCAGATTTGATGGTAACAATACAAAAACAAGAAAAGAAACAAGAAGAACGAGAAGAGAAATTACAACAGTTGTTAGAGGAAAAAGAAAAGAAACAAGAAGA
>NW_013675946.1:0-1594 GCF_000517525.1 Limulus polyphemus
GTTACTCTAGTTACTTTATTCTTTTTTCTCTTTAGTAGGTAATATCTCTGCCCCCTACGCAGAATGTTTGAAAGGATGCTTTTAATTTGTGAGATCAAAGCCAACACATGTTGTGCAAAGCACAATCACCATATAAAGCATGTTAATGCTACGGGGGCCTGGGGGCTTTCGACTATTTCAAGCTAAAAATGCTAATTCTTCATTAGCAGAATGTAGACTACGTATAAAACATTTAATACCATGAGTAGCTCCACTGTAACTATAGAAACATAATTTTTTTACATCAGAAAAATAGTGGGGTTCTGCCGAACCCCCTCGCATACGTGCATGCGTCTCCTCTACCCACAAGGACATTTCATATTAGATAAAAGCATTCCGTTAAATGGGCTAGAACTGGAATATTCTTTGTTGACTAGTTATGACGTCAACTGAAAATGACAGCTGGAATATTGTCAGGGAACACAGGTCACGAGGTGATGTTGTTCATAGACCAGAGAAAGAGTGTTAACATTCTAGAATTGACACAACTTCTTAGTTCAGTTCTCCATTATTTCTTTTTTGGAGGATCATCACGTTTAGTTTTGAAGCAAGGGGTAGCAAGGCTAAACACTATCTAAAGAAGAAAAAGAACTGTCTATTTGTTCAGAGTGGTTATGCACAGTGTTTTTTTTATTGTCTGAATAATGATTATGTTCATTTGTTCAAAATGAGTCCAACTTTGTTCTTTACACACTAAAGAGCAACATTAGTCTAATTGTCTCTCTCTGACAAAAATCCTCATAAATTTCCTTTGTGGACTCTGCTTTTACTGTGGAATAATCTGTTTGACACTTTTTTGGAAATTGGTCCCATCTGTGAATGCAACAAATAGAAAGAAAAAGGAAAAATAGATGCTGTGACCAGGACTTATTGCAGTTTTCTGTTTTCTGTGGTGAGGTAGATTAGGTACAAAACCATACCCATTCTCTTGTAAAGTGAGTTTAAAGTAATATTTCCATGGAGATAATGACATTTTTGGGGTATGGAAGTACTTGTGGGTAAGAGAGAGAGAGAGTTTGGTTGCAGAGAGAGGAGGTTCAGTGGGAGAGGGGAGTCTCTTTCTGCTGCAAAGGTCAAGGACATCATTCAGCCTGCAACTACTAATTCAGTGAGATATGCCAGCATATGATGTTCCTAGATTATGGGAGGAGGCAGTGCCCCTGAAGATTGCTCTCACTTACAGGGAAGTGAGGATGAGTAAGGTCTGATGGAATGGTGGGGTGCTTGGCGAATTCAAGACCACATGGAGAGTTATTTATTGAACTCCCACTCTGTCATCAGTGGGAGCACAAATATCTGACCCAGGTCCAAACCACCAGTGACAAATGCACATGTCACTGGCAGAAGAATTTCAGCAGTTAGATTTGTCTCTCCAGCAGGTGAGGCAATGAGTACATATGGGTAAAGATTGTGATCCATGGCTTAAGAAGGTATTGAGGGAATGGAAAGGTTCCCAAAAAACTTGACCATAGCCCTGACAAGTGAGTCATACAAGGCTGTACCATGAGCCACCATGAGCAGTTCAATGTCTAGCTATGGACCAGAATGACTGTCC
>NW_013675946.1:2262-9907 GCF_000517525.1 Limulus polyphemus
GCAGCATATCCTCCTGGCACCCATCAGGATTAATGCAGGAGAGAAGCTTTGTACTGTCATACAGGATCTAGTGAATGAGGGCAAACATGCATTATCTCTGACTTTGAAGGGGGCTTCCTGGAAGGGATGGACTCCAGAGCAGGTTGTTCAGTAGCTGGTCTTGAGTTTAAGTTGTCCAGCCCTCGATGCTGCCAACTTCTTAAATGAAAGGTAGCTGAACAGTTGAGAATCATTGTGTTTGAGGTGTCTACTGATTCGACCTTGTGGAAAATAGGGCAATCTATCAGTTCGAGCTTAATGCTAGAAAGACAAGTGCCATTTATATGGACAATTTGCACTGATTGCATGGGAAAGCATACCTGGCAATGGTCTCGGCAAATTGGAAGGACATTGTTTTAGATACATTTGATGAGGACTTCTCTATGAACTTATGCAGCAATACTTGGGGGTGAGGGACATCTCAACCTCGGAGAAGATTGGTCAATTGTGACATACTTTGAAGTGATAACTTCAAGCTGGCCACTGGAAAGGAGAAAGTCTGCAGCAGCAACTGCAGTAACGACTCAATTCTCAAAGTATACAATGCAGATTCCTTCACCACACTGGGCTAAATCCAATTGAGGAAGTGCCAGCCAGCTACCTCCATTGAATGGAAATGTGGGGGCAACCACATTGACCTCCAGTGTGTGGACAGAGCTATGTAGGCTCCCCCATGAGGTATATACCACTACCACACCCACCCATCCACAGGATATCTTCTACTTCAGCCATGGCCAATGTCCCCATTTGGACATTGTTTGAAAAGAGAAGTGCAAAGTGTCTGCTTCACCTGTGAACAATTAAGGTGCTAGCAGAGAAAATGCCATGCATTGCAGCATCACAAGAATGGTAAGGCAACTGACTCTAGTTAATAGCCTAGTTGGGGCTCACCAACCTTAAAGTCTTCACTTTGGTGAACAAAGTGTGCAAAGTTATCAATACCAGCTATTTGATCAGCAGATCCAGGTTGATCAACAATGAATGGATACTATAGTGAATACTGTGGAAACCTTAAGCTGAGTTTGTTCACCAGTTAGGGGAAGCACAATGGTTAGTCTGCACTAAGGAGTCTAGTGATCAGACCAGTTCTGTCAGATCTGTATGAGGCCTGATAAATGCCTATAAGAGTGGACGGGTGAGAAGTTGATTCCTGGTGGACACCAGAGTAGCAAGAACCCTGGCAGGCCTCATGATTTTCCAAGCCCTCCCAGTGAAGCTACTGCTATTACCAGTGAATACAGATTTTGTTTTAGTAAATGGTGAAAGACTGAATGTCAGAGGAAAGGCAATTCTCTGGCTTAGTGTGGGAGGTGTTGTCCACAGACAGGAGGTGGTAATTTTTTATCCAGGGTTGGTGGATAGACATCCTCCAGAATGACGTACTATAGAGTTTTGCATGTGTAAGAGGTGGACTAAAATTCCGAGGGAACTCATCCAATGTTGCCCAGATCGAGCTCAAGAATAGTTGATGACTACATAAGTGTGTGTGTGTGACGTTCTGTGGATTACCACAATTATAGAAACCACACAAGAAATAAACTGTTTCCTCTTTGAAATGTGAGCAGCAGTAGCTCAGGCAGAGATCTGCCCTTAAAGATAAAGTGCTGATGCAGCTTTGTAATTATAAGTGATATGCTATCCAGCTGGAATGGTCATAGGTACAGTGAGCAGAGTGGAGGTCACCAATGCTAGTGTTAACACTAGGGTTACATCAATTGCATCATGACCAAAAGGAGTACAGGGCTATTGGTACACCTCAGGGCATTGGTTGACGAATATGTTGACAATCTGTATGTACTAAATGCAAGAGCAACTCAGTAACTTGTTGGATGAATATTCCGATGTCTTTGTGGGACCAGATGGCCAGCTGGGTCAAAAGAAATAACTTGGCACCATATAAACAGAGTTAACACATGGCCAATAAAGCAACTATTGCACTGACTTCCTTGGAGTATTAGAGAGTATGCAAGAGCTGAAAACAATGTATGTTGCAGAAGGACATCATACAATCTTTGGGATGTGCTTAATTGTCTGCATTGGTAATAATCACAAAGAAAAACTTTATGTCAAGGTTTTACATGGACTTTCGACTGGTAATTGCAGTAACTTGCCTTGATACATTCCGCCTGCTATTGGCAAATGAATGTTTGAAGGCATTTGAAGACTTCCATTGTTTTAACATCTTGGATGTAGCATTCAGATTCTGACAAGTTGAGCAGGATGATGAAAGTAGAGCTAAACCTAGAGATAGCTTGTATTAATTCCAATTCATTCCACTTGGTCTGTGTAATGCCACCCACATTTGAGAGATTGGTGGAGCTTACACTCAAAGGACTACAATGCAAGAGAGAGAGACCTGGTCTATGATGTGTTTTTATTTAGTTGCACTTTCAGATCAGTGTCTAAGAAAGTAATAATGGTATTCCAGTGCTTGGGAAAGGCAAATATGAAACTGAAGCCTAGAAAGAGTTAGCTAATGTAAATAGAGGTGGAATTCCTTGACCACATTGTTGGGGAGAAATGGAGACTTGATGGACCCAGCTAAGATAACAACTGGGATAGACTGGACTGACGTAAGATGAAACAAGAGGTTTGCAGTTTTCTTGGTTTTGCATCATATTATCAATGATTTGTGACTAATTTCTCAATAATAGCAGCACCTTATCAGCTTTCATGAAAGTAGAGTGAGTAGTGTATCCAAGCATTCCAATCCCTAAAGGTGCCTTAGTGGATGCTCTCATTCTAGCCTATTCCCATCAGAAATGTTAGCTTTTATTGGATACTGATGCTAGAAACAGAGTTGGATCAGTGTCATTGCAGTTGTATGATGAACTGGAACATATGATCATGTATGCTAGTCACATGCACCTGGCCTCCAAATGCAGCTACTGCACATTAAAAAACTGGTTGTTTCAGTTGTCTTTGTAAAGCACTTCCACCACCACCTATATGGTAGGAGGCTCACCATTTGGGGAACAATATTTCACTGAAGTCATTGATAAACTTTGAAAATGTGGAGGGGATGATAGCATATTGGACAACATCACAATAATGTGACTCTGTCATCATTCATTGCTTGGGCCTGCAACACAAAAACATGGATGAACTGTCTTGCCATGAAGTGAAAACTTGTCTGTTTATAGAATGTCCCAGACACTGTATGGAAGTTAAAACTACCACAGTATCAGCCATGGCAACTACAAGTCATAAATTAGACGACCCCACTGCAGTCCAGCAAGGACAAGTCTATTCAGCACTAGTTGAGGAGCATAGCAAATAACCTGTAGCACTTGTAAAGGTAATGACAAATGCAAGCAGGTATACTGTAACACTGTTACCAGTCTAAGAATATGGTGCTCTGGCAGCTAGTGGTCTACAGAACTTTGCAGTAAGAGATATTCCAGACTTTAGACAACACCAGGACCAAAGAGTACTAAGGTATGACCAACTCTTATGCTAAAACCCGATGACAGCTTTTCTGGCCTTGAGTTAGTCAAGATGTTCAGTGCTAGTGTAAACACTTTATGGTATGTGCCACCCAAAGGAAGATCTATTTGAGACAGCATAAATTCCAACAGAGAATATTTAGTACTCATGTACAGAATATAGCCCTGTATATCACTGGCTAAATCTGGGAGACTCCAAAGGGTCATCATTAATTACTCATGGTCATTTATTTCTTCAAGAAAGTGGCTGAAGTGTATCCATTTACTGACATACTAGTACAAACTATGCTAGCAGACACTTTAACTGAGAACTGGATATCACGGTTTGGAGCACTGGAAGAGATCCTCATAAACCAGGGACTAACTTCAATAGCCAACTGCTCACCAAGATGTGCATGGTGTTAGGCGTGGAGAAGAGTTTTACTTCACATTATCACCCTCAGATCGACAGTTTGGCAGAACTAGAAATACAAACTATCAAGTGGATGCTTGCAAAGTGTGTTGAGCCTGACAGAGTCCACTGAGATAATTGTTTGCCATACATAACGACAGCATATAGAGATCAATAGGCTGTTTGCCAAACCTGCTCATGTTTTGATGGAAGTGTCCCTTATTGTGGACGTGATATATATCATTCCACCACAAAGAGAAGTATCCCAGTGCCCCATAAATATATATAGTGACTGAGATCGACAATGGCTGATGCACATGAATTTCCCAAACAGCAACTCAGGAATGCAGCAAAGTAATAGAAGTGGTGTTACAACCATAAATGAAGGAATACATGTTCCAATGTAGTGACTTTGTGTGGTTATGGAACATGCCAGCAGCTTGGAACCAGATGGACTAGTCTACATTTGCTACTTCGACAAGTTGGTCCTCTCACGTATATGATATATCAGATGTGAAGCATGTGAAAGCACGTGGAACATGTTGATAAACTGCATTCACACATCAAAGATGAACCTTTGGTGCAATGCTTGCCCAGGAATCTGGAAAAGAGACTGATGAGTCAGAGGAGGACGAGGAGGGTCTTCTTGAGTTATTATGACCTGCCTGACAGTGAGTAGGAAGCAGCTAATACCTACTTAGCAGTCTTTGACATAAGAAAGAGAGATTATGAAATAAATAAGAAAACATGGATAACATTTAGAAAGAGAACTTGATCCAAACATTTAGAACTGGACATTGCTGCCAGCCCTAACCAGCAAAGATGTCAATATTAACTTCCAAATAAGTATAGGTGAGATTAATTGATTGATTTTTATAGCTAAGATGATCCTTAGGTTGAGAATCTGGTAGCTGAAAGGCAGTGGCATCCCTTGTTCTCAGAGCTATTAGTAGAAAGATATCACATAATGTATGGTTTACATGTGATGACTTCTATTTGATCTCAATAAGCTAGGATGGTCAGATAGTTTGAAAAGTTCTCACCAAAAGTGTTACAATTCCTTGTTGTCCAAGCCACAGAATGAGTCTTACAATGCAAAATGTTGTTCAATGTTTCAAGGAAATCACTTCAAAAAGCTAGTGGAACAGTAAAGACTCTGTACCTTATACCACCCAGTGTTATCTGGATTTTACATTGATCTTTGCAGAAGATATATACTGGATCTAGTCAACAAAGAAATCCTTCTTTTTCTGATTCTATTGGAGAATAGTAGTGACAGAACAAACTCTTCGTCTTGGTAAATTGACTTTTATGTTTTAAATCCTCAGTTTGTCCGAATTTTATATGTGATGCCTGAAATATAAATTAGTAGAGTTTGACAGCCCCTAAGTAGCACTACCATCCCATCACCATTGAACATAGCTACTGCATGTAATCCAGATGTTTCCAAGGTTGGCCATGTCACAACTGGAGACAAGCTGTGTAAGACTACTATGGTACTTAACAAAATGTAATTGTGACATATGTGAACATTTGAGTACAGTAACATGTGTGAGTCAGAAAAATTACACTGAGTCCTTCATAAATGCTTTAAACAAATAAACAAATGAAGCAACCATACACAGAAAATGGTAATAAAGAGAGACAGGGAAATAAAGAAGAAAATACGGATAACATTACAAAGATAACTTGATCAAGATGTTGGGAATTAATGAATGGGAGATGAGCTGTGATTGAATCACCTGGAAAACATTATTGACAAATACAGTATAATAGGAATGTGCTCAAGCAGTGTTTGTTTGTTTGATTGTAGTTAAAGCACAAAGTTACACAATTGGCTAATTGTGCTGTACTCACCACGGTGCCAAAAACCAGGATTTTAGTATTATAAGTTCGCAGACTTAATGCTATGTCACTGGGGGCTCTCAATCAGGCAGATTGAGGCATTTCTTTTAAGAAGCATACTGTTCCACCTAATAATTTCTTGACATTGTTCCATTACCAAATACAGCTCTGTTATTTTCATTAATGCTTAGAAAATGTTTCAATTTTGAACATTGGAATGTTTACTAAGTTTGTGAATTTTTAATGAAAGAGAGCAATGGAAATATAGGTTAACGCTATGGTGGGAAGAGCAAACACAGTTTGACTGCTTTTTCGAGAACACAGTTGGGTCTGTGGTTTAGGCAAGTTATATTTGGTGTTTCTGTAGCATAGTGTAGGTATATTTATATTTGTTTTAAAATTTGAATATTTGTAAATTCTTTGAATTGTTAACCTGATTAAAGCATAGTCATCTCAGACAGTAGTTTTGGCAGTTACGAGTAGCCTTTCCAGGAACAATGTTTCCTGTAGTCCAATGACGTTTCAGGATTGTGGATACAGTACACTGGGAGTACCCTACTGTTCTGGCAATGTCCATTTGCTTCATACTAATTTTGGACAGTGAAAATATTTGACACCCTACGATTTCTGGCATGTAACGTGGCATGACTCTACACCAAGTATGTCAGAGAAATTAATTGAACAAAGATTTGTTCTGTTTCGAAAAGATGATACCAAAACCATACCTTTTTATACAAAACAGAAGTGTATGTGTGTATTGACGAAGAAATGCTCAAAACAACTTATACATACCAGAATAACAACTCATACATGTTTATCCGATGATATACTACCTTCTCTGTTACTACTCGGGTGTTTACTCAATAACTACTTTATGATTGTAGACAATAACCTCAATATACAACAGTATGCAAACATTTTGGCCAAGACTGTACATGTTAAGCGTGTGGACATTCATTCAACTAGTACCTCCTTCAAAGTTTTAACTGGACATTACGATCACCTTTAATCTTACATACTTGACTGATCTTTTGACTAAGTAGAACTTAGTCAACTTTAAATTTTAGCTCTGACTTTTGGGTATTTAAGGACAAGTTTGGTGCTTGTTATTCATATTGACCACATTTCAGATGAGGATCAGGCAATCTTGGCCTTTTGCACTCAACATGGACCCCACCAATTCACAAATGTATGAAGCTACCAAGCTCCATGGAGAGGCCACAGACTTCTTCATTATGAGAATACTGAAGGAATCGTGGAAGCTAATGTCACTGACCCCAATTTAATATATATCATCACCGAGCTTATGGATGAATATGCAATACTGGCATGCATCTGAAGTGGGTGAGCTCACTGTATCAGTGATTGGATTGGTTCCACAATCCCCAACAATGGCAGGATCATTATCAACCATGGCGATGGACAAGCTATGAGGATAACTGAGGCCATATAAATGCTAATGGCTGTAGCTAAGGCCATCACAATGGAGAGACCTGCCTTAAGACCAACCACCAGTCTTTAAAATCTATCCAACTAGTATCACCTTACTTGTTTGTGTACTTTTTATTGCAGCATTTATTTTGTTTTGGATACTTATAGCAATTCTACGAATAACCAATGATCCATACTTTCCATTAAAATGTTAATTTTCGTATATGTTCATGAAATTGACACAACATCTATAAAGTTTCTTGATAGCCATATCCCTGATAGCTGTAACTTTTACAAGAATTAAAACCACAATCACAAATCTATAAAATGAATCCTTATTTGGTCTACAGATAAGTATATAAAGCTGTCAAAGTAGGGATTAAATTTTGGATTGTAGTTTTAATTCATTACTTTTTGTAGCAGGATCCCTACTTCATTTTAAGACTCATAAATTTTTAATACTCTTGTTTGTTTACTTTTTAATGTTATACCT
>NW_013675946.1:10613-11429 GCF_000517525.1 Limulus polyphemus
GTGCAGTTCACAGACAAAGAAGCTAGATTTCTTGTCGTTTGTTAATTTTCCGTAGAAATTATTTCCGAAACATTTCAGCAATACAAGTCCTTCCTTAAATAAAACTAGTTTATTCTTTCTCAATACAAATTTGCAATACACTTAATTTTCACAGTCACGCTATAATTTAAACAAACGCTATAATTCACAACAAACGATTCACGCACTTGACTCAATTGTCCATCTCTATCTCTGTCTGCAATTCAATTAACTTGTTGCCGTCACTTCTTGGCGGTCTTATATACAAGAGTACTGCACATTTAGTAAACACTCGAGGCTTCACGAAGGGACATGGATTTTCTAGAAGCTCATGACGAGTTACTAGCGTCACGTGACTTCCGCTGTCGTAACACTGCCCCTTCCTTAGTATTGTTCGTCCTAAACAATAGCCACTTACATTAAACCAATAAACAATTAACAATAACGTATTCAAATGTACAGAATTTACAAACACAAAATTAAAATTCAACAAAGTCTGTTAATTTTATGGGATGTATCTTCTTCCGTATTGGTCTCCATCTCGTTGGCTTCTGCTTCATGTGGTGTTCATCTGCTTCATCAGGAAACGTCCTATCATTGGTAACAATCACATCAGTGGTAGTAACTTCATCAAGGGCTTCACTGTTTCTCTTCTGAGGGATGATCCACTATGCCATATGGGCCTTCCCATGGAGAAGACAACTTAGGAGACTTCTCTTTGGTCTTCTAGGGATTATACTACCACATCTTGTCTCCTGGTACAAAACTAACTTCAGTAGATCTCTTATCATAGGATAA
>NW_013675946.1:12376-13585 GCF_000517525.1 Limulus polyphemus
CTTTAAGGTCAGAGTTGAAAATCACCTGGCTCCAATTAGAGCATCAAGAGTATCATCAATTCCTGGCAGTGGGATTCACGCGCTTGACTCAATTGTTGGTCTCTATCTCTGCCTGCAATTCAATTACCTTGTTGCCGTCACATCTACTAAACACTCTAGGCTTCACGAAGGAACATGAATTTTCTAGATGCTCATGACGAGTTACTAGCGTCACGTGACTTCCGCTGTCGTAATAATACGATCCTATATTAAATAGGGTTAGTTTATAATGAAATATTTTAAACTTTTATGTTTACAACCTCCAGTTCAAAAGCAAACCTAACCACTAAAAGACAAGCGCCGTGGTAGGTTTATTAAAACTAAAAGGATAAAACTGTCCACCCTGAGCTGTAATTCAATAAAATGCTTTCAAACTCATTAAAGGTAATGTTAAAGTATATGGACAGCGTATTTTGAAAGTAACTGAAAGCTGTTTATTGTAGTTGATGAAGAGATAAAAACAACAAAATTTGAAACCTAAAATGTATTTCTGAGTGGTGTTATTTTTAGTAAGATTACACAGTTCCATTTATTTTCTTCTCTTAAACTATATTAATTAAATGTGTGCTATGTTTCATGTGGATTCAAGCCAGTGTGTGTAGGGAAGCTATTGTTAGGTTACCCCAATACAATGATTGCGCCGTAAGTCTAGTTGTAGTGCAGCATAATTTTAACATTTGCGGCACAAAATCAGCACTAAATTTGTGCGAAGTTTCATATGGATCAGGTTCGGTGTGTGGGGGCTGTAGTGAGGTTTGCTCATACAAATATTTCCCATAATACTAGTTGTAGTTCAGCACAAGTTATGGAATTGGCAGTACAAAATCAGCACTAAATATGTGTCAAATCTGGTTAACTTTAGATGAAGAGAAGCAAGTTCACGAACCTGAATTGCCAATGTGATCCTCCTGATTGATATGGTTAGCTGGATTAACAACCAGGTTAGTAATTAGAACTATCACTTAATTCAAAAACAAGTGATTGAAATAAGTTATGTTTTTTTTTGCTTCTTAAGTTATCACGATAGAACATATACATCATATTGTTACGTCACCCCACGTTTCTAGAACTATCCCGTTCCTTCCGGAGTGCTCTAGCATTTACTAGATTGGGGTGGTGGTGGTCTGGTATATATAAGATGGTCACGGCGTGACGTGATAATGTGTGTGT
>NW_013675946.1:14585-20774 GCF_000517525.1 Limulus polyphemus
ACGGAAAATTAATTAACAAACGGAGACGTAACAATATCATACAAGTATAAAAAATTTGTAAATAAAAAAATAGGAAGTATGAATAGGAGTACCAAAAAGTAAGGAAACAAGATAATAATGGGCAAGATAAATTAACAACACTTGTTGGTTTTTGACACAGTGCAACTTCAAATTAGGTGTGGTCATTGTTTCGCTCATTCCTACTTCGTATGCTTTTGTAACTTGGTAATTGTTTAAAGTAAATGAAAGGTATATATATATATAGCTAAGTCTCTCTGTTGTAAACTTTTTTCAGCAAACAATTACAGATACATATATGTAATTAAATTACGTGACCCTAACGAAATGTATACCATCATAAGGGGGATGTTTGATGTCAGAAATGAGAGAGTGAGCTCCAATAGTCATACTTTGCGTATGGGAGACATTATAGCCAAACGAATAGTATCAAAATCACTGATTTTTGAATTTTTTTTAAATTATTGACTATTTAGAAAGGATTAGCTACTGACAAAACTCGATTAAGTCTATAATTGGATTAAAGTTCAAAGTAAAACACGAAATAGGAACGGATGGAATGGTGGCTACACCCACTTTGAGGTTGCACTGTGACAAAACCAACCAACTGTTGTAATATTACCCCGCTCATTCCTACCTTGTTTCCCTACTTTTTGGTGCTCTTATTCCTACTTCCTAATTTATTTTATTTTAAAATGTTTAGCACTTGTTTCATAGCTTTTTTTTTTGGTACTACGTCTCGAGAGTGACTGGATTCTAGGCCTATCCGTCTCGTAACTTTTCTTAGAGCTATCTCTCGATATTAACTGGCTTTTGTTGATCTTTGCTATAGTTTTTCTTCCATCTAGCCAGGATAGTTGCCGTTTTTTTGTGTTTTTTTTGCTGGATTAATGGCCAAGTCTTGTTTCATATATTCAGCATTACTGTTTCTAATCTTATATCTATTCTTGCAGTAATGCTCTCTCTGCTGGGACAAAGACTTTTCAAGGTTATCAACATAAGATTTTCTCCTTTTCTCTTGTTTCGTTTCCTTGAAAGGCACGTTTTAAAAATAGCATTGTTTCAAGTATGAACGTAGATGTCAATAGGTCAGACATAATTTGAAAACAATGCAAAGGTAAATTATAGAACTTGTCATTCTTGTTTTCAGTCCAGCATGCTCGAGCAAAGCCGTGTCAAACTTCATCAGTGCCAACATTTGTTCTCTTTATTGTCCAATACAAAATTCTCGAGTCTGAGGTATGGAAATGAAAACTTCACTTTCAAAGGTTAGAACCTAGATCTAGAGAATCTGCGTAGTCCATGTTTTTTTGTTTTGTTTTATTTAGCTGAAACAGCTGCAGGTTGACCGAATAACGCATGTGCATAAGCAATCGTGATATGAGAGCGGGTTGTTATTTGGCAAATCACAGAGCATGCTCGTAATCATAGAGTGTGGCTACTAGTGTATTGTTAGCTCGTTAGTAGTGTTGCAGAGTGGTTACTGTTATTACCAAGGTTATAAGTAAAACTAAGAAAAACTTTTTAGTCAAGGTAGCGTAATTCAATCATGAACATTTATATTTGCATCAGGTGAATACAGTAGAGAGCTATACCTTTCCAACACCGTTAGTTAGTCAGTCAGATTGACAAGTTTGTGGTTTTGTGAAGTTTTTGTTTTTGCTCTACTGACTTTCTCAAGTACTTCGGTGCTTTCTCTGCAGTTGATTTGTTTACTACTCAACAGTGTGTCTAAAGTTCTTATAAAGTTTTGTTTACATGCTGTTTGCAGTGTGTTTGAGATTTTAATTTGTATTTTACATATTGCACATATAGCCCATTCCCACTATAAGTATTACCGTGCTTATAATGATAAACGGTTGGTTGATAGCAAGATGAATGGGAATGAAAGGAAACTGTGACCAGTACTTTCCAATCTATCAGTCACAGTTTAACTGTATGATGTCTATGAGACATTGTGGGATAGCTGCTTGACTATTGCACAGTTAGGACAGTTGATGTTAGTAGATTTAATACCTGGAGCAATGACAATTAGCATGACTGTCAAAAAATACTGGACTATTAAAACATTTATATGATGAAAGGGCAATACAATCCTTTTTTCCAAGTTATCAAGTGGTGTGTCACGGTATGATATACACGTGTACATCACATGAAAGCTGCTTAATTACGGTACAAATAGGGGAGCTGATGCTCAGAGATGTAAGAAATATCAAGTATTGGTAAATATTTTATAGGATAGACGTGTAATTTACCATTCAGATCTGGTTGTCTTAGTTTTAAGGCGAAATATTCCAAAATCTGTCACATTCTTTCGTTTTGTTCATGAAGTATGATACGAAAATCATTGTACTTTGGTAAATTTCCACAATTCTGTAATACATGGTTAGTTAATGCTGTTGTCCAACTACTCTTCGTTATTGCTCAAAAGGAAACTATATTATATATATACCCCACATTCCAAGCAGGAAAATACAATTTAGTAAATTCGTGGATTTGATCCATAATTTAATCATAGCCTGGACTCTACTACTAATATTACGCACCAGTTAATTATAAATACCTGTTGGAATAGACCGCCACTCTCATAACAAAGTAACTCTAAGTGTGCTAATCAAAACAGAGAAGCAACATTTAGCAAGGGGATTAAAATAAGATGTTGCCACCAAAGAATGAAATGAAAATATATTTTATTGGTTAAAGGACTTACTGTGTAAGTTATAACACTTAAAAATAATTGTTTTATTGTAGAATCGTTTAAGAAGTCAACAGTAGAGATTTCTGGATCAATAATATTTTCGATGTATGAATACCATATCAGTAAACCATGAGATCTCCCAAGCAATCAAGTATTTAAAAAATAAAGACACTAATAGTAACAACCTCTAAAAGAAATACAGTGAAAATTTTAGATAAACAAGATTACATTGATAAGATACAACACATTTTACAAGGTAGAAGTAAATTAAAAAAAAAGCTGATATTGCACAGAATTGCAAAAATATTTACTAAAGTTTAAAAATAATAACTTATTATCTCCAAATTTATATAAAGTTTGTTTGTGTTTGAATTTCGCGCAAAGCTACACGAAGGCTATCTGCGCTAGCCGTCCCTAATTTAGCAGTGTAAGACTAGAGGGAAGGCAGCTAGTCATCACCGCCCACCGCCAACTCTTGGGCTACTCTTTTACCAACGAATAGTGGGATTGACCGTCACATTATAACGCCCCCTCGGCTGAAAGGGAGAGCATGTTTGGTGTGACAGGGATTCGAACCCGCGACCCTTAGATTGCGAGTCGAGTGTCTTAACCACCTGGCCATGCCGGGCCTTTTATATAAAGAGATGAGACCTAGTTTCACACGTACGGCATGCCAAAAAAAATATAAAGATTTGTTTGTTTGGAGTTAAGCACAAAGCTACACAACGGCTATCTGGGCTCTGCCCACCACGACTATCGAAATCCCGTTTCTAGCGTTGTAAATTCGCAAACATACCGCTGTGCCGCTGGGGCCCATATATAAGAGATGAGACCTAGTGTTTTACAGGAATGGCGTGCCAAATATATATATATATAGCATTGCGCTATTTGTGTGTTTTGTTTCAGTGCAAAGCTATGCAACAGGCTATCTATGTTCTGTCCAACAGAGGGGAATCGAACCCCTGATTGCAGGTCCATAAAATTGCCGTTGACCCACTGGTGGACCAACTTTGTCGTATTAGGCCAGTTGTTTCAACTATAAGCTTTTAATAAAAAATAGCTAATTTTTTATCCAGGTTTTTGAAGGAATACATAAAAACAAACATACAGAAATAACTGGTTTCAAATTTGTAAATGATATGAAAAATGTACAATTCAACAGCGATTTTTTTTGGTTTTTCTACTAGCTTTATATTAAACCTCTGAATAACTCATGACTCGATGAAATTATTCATGGTTGTCTACAGCTTACAATATGAAAATAGAGATAATGTCAATAGGTTCACTAAACTGCAGTTCAAGAAACTTATTAAGAGTTCGTCACTAAGAAGTTATAATTTCAGTTTAGTTTCTGAGTGAGCAAATCTTTTCTTTTGTTATTATGAAACAATGTGGTTAAACAACTGTCAGAATGATTTCAAACCCTCATACCGTATAATATATGTAAGCGATGGTTTTTAAGTTTATTTCAAACCCCACAACAAGTCCAAACGTTTTATGATTATCTAAACAAATAGCAAAACAAGATAAAATTTACAATTGAATTTCAAAGTGATAATAAATTATCGTTTTTAGATGCATTCGTAGATATATATCAAGGTATTCTTCCAATCCGTTTGTCCTAAATCTACATTCATAGGACTGTATACTCATTTTGGTAATTTTATATTTGAGACAAATAAGAAAAATGTATTCGAAATTGTAATATATAAAGCAAACCTGTAGCGATAGAAAGATATTGAGCAAATAAATTGAAATATTAACATTATTCAATTAAAGATTCTTATCTAATCAACCACGTACATGAAGTAATAACTGTACCAGTTAGTAATGTAAGAATGACATTTAATTCCCCTTCGTGTATTCAAGGGAATATCTCATATCTGATTAAGAAAAGATTGAAAAATAATGACTATGATTTATCTTAATTTGAGACTGAACTGTGTATTTAAATCTGAAAGGTGAATTCCGCATTTCTTAAATTTCTCTGCATGCTTGGTCAGTAGTGTAACAATACACATACCTTATCTGTAAGCGAAGGTATATAAGAAGTAATATTAGAAGACTTTACAAAAAAGATCATGGAATATTTCAACGTTAAAAGTTCTACTTTAATAGAAGTAACTAAATATATGCTACAGTGTTATGAAAAATTAACCAAATAATTTTCGTATTGTACTTAATGGATAAAACGAAATAATGTTACAAATTTCAGAACATTTTACTATAAAACTAATGGAACCAGATTTTAACTGCAGAGAAGTGTGTCCTCTAAAAGTGATAGCGTAAGTGATTTTTTATGGTAATTTTGTAAACAGACTTTTCTACCCCTGTTTTACAATTATTTGTTTAGGATAGGACCGATAAAAGAGCTACACTGATAAAAGATGGACAGAGAACCAGTACTATAAGATAAATACTACAAACTCCAAAGCTAGAGGGAAAAGTTTTGTTGAAATAATGGTTAATTAAAAACAGATTTAGTTAAGATGTGCTTAGTTTAATTAATGTACTAGGTGTGTGTGGGGGGGGGGGGATACTGGTGCTTCGCGTATGAATTTATTTTATTTTTTGGTTTTGGTATTTTGTATTTGAATGCACACAGTTTGTCAAATGTAAAAACAGCGTTGTGTTTTAAAGTAATTAAAACTGTCAAGTAATCTGCCTAATATATTCACGTATGAGATTATATAAGCAGAGAACTGAACGAATCTGATGGCCGTGCGGGAACTGCCAGATTAAATCTGTTCCATAAGAGGTGATGCCCACCAAACACCTTTAGTACAAAAGACACTTTGAGCCAAAAGGTGTGATAGAAAATAAAAGCCGTCTAGTAAGATCAACAAGATATAGCGACGCTCTAAAAACTTAGGTATTGGAGGCAAGTATTAAAACTCAATGATATAGCTTCCAGATCCCTACTCAACAATATGACGGTACCAGTATTTCAAGTGTCTATAAATAAATGAAGAAATTCACACACAAATCCTTAACGCATGAACACCGCTCTCTGAGATAGGGTTCTGAGGGGTAACAGTTCCATTCTCCAAATACTCTTCCCTTTGAAATGCATAATACTATCTACACCCACCAATCTCTAAACCCTATGGTGAGATTGGTGACGTCATCCGTACTTCCATACTTCTAATTTCTTTTTGCAAAGTTTAATAAAGCTTAAAAAGTTTTCCACGTAGCACACGTAGTGCTGTTTTCAAATTTTAAGCTTTAGTTAGTTTTAATATAATTTTCCATGATCGATTCATACAATGATGTGATGTACTAAGCTATATTTGTTATTTGTAGCATGTTTTTAATCGCGGCATAGCGGCTCATAGAATGGCTCTGAGTTGTTGTTCTCAAGTACAAACTTGTATTTCACCTCACTTAATTTTGTTTGTTTGTTTGTTATGGATTTCGCGCAAACTAAACGAGGGCTATCTGCGCTAGCCGTCTCTAATTTAGCAGTGCAAGAC
>NW_013675947.1:0-4659 GCF_000517525.1 Limulus polyphemus
ATATTCACCAACTGTTTTGTTTGTACTACATACCAAGCATGGTTAGTCTGAATACAGAACCCTAGTAGTCTTATTCACCAACTGTTTTGTTTGTACTACATACCAAGCATGGTTAGTCTGAATACAGAACCCTAGTAGTCTTATTCACCAACTGTTTTGTCTCTACTACATACCAAGCATGGTTAGTCTGAATACAGAACCGTAGTCGTCATATTCACCCACTGGTTTGTCTCTACTACATACCAAGCATGGTTAGTCTGAATACAGAACCGTAGTCGTCATATTCACCCACTGTTTTTGTCTGTATTAAATTTGCTAAGATGCAAGTATCTCACAAAGATGACGGGATGGCTAATAAGGATACATTACAAATATTGTTGTTGTTTTTACGTTTAAAATTAAACTATTTCTAACATTATCGTCTAACTATCACGTTCTTAATGTATCCATATTTTTTCTTTCTGGAATTAAATGAATCCTAAGTTGTCCACTAGCTACCCTTGTTTATTTGTTTTTTGTCTCTTTAGTATATCAAGTTATAAGTTACCTTTAAAAATTGTCACCTGTATATCATAGCAGTTAGGTAGGTGTATTTGGAAATGTATAAACAATCTTTCAATTTTACTTGAAAAATTTTCTGTTACTATGAATCTTTTTTTTTAAGATTCCCATTTTGAGAATCCTAATCATATTATACAGTGACTGTTGTTATTAATTTCCGACTGATCTTTTTTTATTGTTTTTTTTTTTGGGGGGGGAGGGAGGAGAAATTTAATACCAGCAGCAGAAAGTGATAACAATAGTGTGTGTTTGGTGAATGGCTAACTAAACGGAAAATGTACACTCACTGGCCATTTCTTACAATGATTGTGACTTTCACCAAATCTGAAGTAATTTTAGCTGAGGCTAACACTGTCCACCTTTTATCAGCTACCAAACTTTCACTTTGCAGTACTGTAGACACACACACACACTTAAGTCCTCGTGGGCATCTATTGTAAGTATTTACTGGCCCTATTTTCCCTAAGGTCATACACTTGACCTGTGCAGATTTCACTAGTGAGCTTGGTAAATGAATTTATTTAAACATTATTGTAACGGACGTGTGGGCAGCCCGTGGGCTTAGTCGTTGGGTTCGACTTTACACTCGTTACAAAGAAATTTATTTGGATTTCGGGTCGTGCTTTCGAGAGTGGAGCGCATAAGCCACCAGCTCGAGGGAGTTTAGGTGCGGAATAAAGAACTTGCACAGAGTGGAGCGCATAAGCCACCAGCTCGAGGGAGTTTAGGTGCGGAATAAAGAACTTGCACAGAGTGGAGCGCATAAGCCACCAGCTCGAGGGAGTTTAGGTGCGGAATAAAGAACTTGCACAGAGTGGAGCGCATAAGCCACCAACTCGAGGGAGTTTAGGTGCGGAATAAAGAACTTGCACAGAGACAACTGAATATAAATTAAATAACTTCTTTATTTATTATATACTGTTAAATGATTAATTTATATCGAAACTGTCAAGGTTCTCTTGAAACAACACTAACCCTAAATCATTGAATTCTTCACTTTGAAAGTCCAGATTGTCATTAATAAGACATTCCATTACGGTCAATAACATAGACACATCACTAGCTAAGTTATTAACTAAGTAATCATGAGAAATTAACAATTCATAACAAGATATCTTTCAGTAATTCCACTATAAACATTTTCAAATTTACTGTTTCATTAGTACTGTTAATGTTCTTCACTATTTTCTCTTTATGCATTATTGAGCCTTACGTGAAACACTGTTAGACCAGATCAGAAACAGCATACATACGAGGAGATTGTGTGGTGAACTTCTTGTAGATTCTGGATTACCGCTATCTTCTGGAGTCAGAACAGATCCCCAGAGCAACTTAATAAGTGCAGAGAAGTCGATGTTTGGAGTTATATACACAATTTTTAGTGTTTTTCTGATTGTTCAAGAAGTTTAGCAGATCTACTTTCAAAAGTAGTTCCATGAACTCGATTGGTGCAAGTGAACTATTCCATCAGACTTGAACCAAAAATCCACTTTGTTATTGGTCCTTACAGAACTTATTTCTGTCCCTTATCTAATATCTTTGGAGAAATCATCCAAGACAATTAACTTAGGGCGTATAGACACAAGCCATATAACTCCGGTTTCTTCACTAAGAATATTTCACCCTGCATTTTCGTGACATTGGTTCATTTCTTCGTGTGTTTTATCTAACTCAACATATCACATCTGTCCGGCTCGAGAATTGGTAGCTGCGAATTCTTGCACCTCTGAGACTAGAATGTCCCGGGCTAACTACTGCAATGGGCTTCAAGCCTGTAGCCTGTTTCTTCCATATTTAGTATTGTGCTTCACTAGTGTCCACGTTTTTATCATAAAATTTTCGATCCGTTGCTTTCTCCATACTATACGTTAAAAAATAAATAAATAAAAGATACTTCTTGAAAACCTTTAACTTCGTATTTAACAAATACTTCATTATTCTAATTATCTTTATTTACTAAATTATTTTTTAACTTTTTAATTTTTAAATTTGGCATTTATTTTTGAGATATGAATTTTGTAAACTACTGTTTACTAATAATTTGTCTCCATCTCCAGTTTGACAGAAATTACCCCTCCCCTTGCTTCTCCAACTGACAGTATGCCGTCGGAGAATAACCCTCTCGTTACTCCTAAGCCTATTTCCATGCATCGAAGTGCTTCTTTCGGGACACCTGGTGTTCAAGCAGATCGAAGGAGTGCTAAACCAGGTAAGTAAATGAGAAGTAAATGACGTAATAAAATCTAAAAACAGTGGCCTCACGTCAAAACTGTTTGAGAAATAGTTGTAATTATTCTAAAATGTAATAACCTTCTGACGAAAAAAAATAAAGGTAGAGCGCGTGGATGTTAGTCCCTCGGGTGTAATTACACCTTTACATGACCACTGTGTACTTCTATATACGTCAATGTCATAGGTCACACATTCAACAAACATACGCTCAAGTATAGGGTTAAATTTGCCCTGAAGTCCGCAACTGAAGTTTGATGTGGGTCATGCCCTACGGCCAGGTGACCACAGATGTTAAGCGTTCCTAGTAGGACAGTTCCTCGCGAACACACACACACACTCAGTGCATGTGCTCAGTATAGGGTTAAATTTGGCCTGAAGTCCGTAACTGAAGTTTGATGTGGGTCATGCCCTACGGCTAGGTGACCACTGATGTTAAGCGCTCCTGGTAGGACAGTTCCTCGCGAACACACACACACACACACACACTCAGTGCACATGCTCAGTATAGCTGAAAGAAACTCGTGCTAATAATACCTCATGCAGGTAGAAAACATGTTTACCGGGTATGGGAGTCTCGCAGTTATTACACTGACTGTTTTTAAAATCTAGGCAATCTCAAGTTCAACAGACCTCGGTTACTAAGGCAACAGAACAGTATTTTCACTTACGCTGGTACACTGTCCTTGAACTGGTTATATTACCGCTTAACTGTGTTATTTGGCGTTTCACGAAAACAACAGACACGTACCATAAAATCTGTGTAGAGCCGAATTAAGATCATAGTGGACGCACAGACAACATCATTTCCGTGTTTTCCTTTCACTGCAAGCCCTCTTTCTTTTTACTTTGCAAAAAACAAACAAATCTCGAAAAACCGTGGCAGGGATTTACTTTTTAAAGGAAATAAAACTTTCTGAAATTGGCGTGTTCAGGGATATTGATATATCCCCCTTCGCCCCTGACGCCAAAATATTATTGCAGAGTTTGTGGGGTTAATAAAGTTTCGGAGATGGGTCATAACTATTAATTAGGCGGATATGATGACTTGAGAAATGTCTGGAAGTTCGGGAGGCAGAGAGAAGACCAAGGTCGATGACGACGTTGACTAAAATAAGCAAGGCGACAACATTCGCTTTGCATTGAAAGTTCACCAATCAAAGCAGCCATGTACTAAACACAATGCTATTAAAATACGTAAAAAATGACCCGAGAAGGCATAACTAATTGTGGGCTTATTTCCCCGAATGAGGGCCGAAAGCCGCTAGTAGGGGTCACCTGTTTTAGCTACTCGCACCAATATACAGTAGTGTGTTGTCTGTCAGTTAGCCAATAGATACTAAAATGACGTCACATAAGGGACGCTTAACGTTGCAATTGATACTGTCGTGACGTCAGTGAAACGTGAGCGTGTCATAACTCACGAGAAGAATTACACACTATGTATGCTACAACACAACACTGCACGTGAACTTCAAAAGCAAGAAATAAATACACCTGTTACTCTTAATTTCGATTTTATTTACTCTTTAAACAGGACACTTTCGGTAACCCTGCGGAAGTACATCTAGCAGGCAAGTGACTATTTTGGATTGTGGTTAATCTGGCCCAAGATTTCTGTGGTTTTGTGTTGAACAGTTACTATTTGCTACTGAAATAAGAAACGTAGTATTGTTTAAAATACGTAGTATTGTTTGAAATACGTAGTATTGCTTGAAATAAGAAACGTAGTATTGTTTAAAATAAGAAACGTAGTATTGCTTGAAATAAGAAACGTAGTATTGTTTGAAATAAGAAACGTAGTATTGTTTGAAATAAGAAACGTAGTATTGTTTGAAATAAGAAACGTAGTATTGTTTGAAATAAGAA
>NW_013675947.1:5367-6701 GCF_000517525.1 Limulus polyphemus
TAGAAACTGTTATCAAACACAATGGACAAACACAAATCCCCTAATATTAGAAACTGTTATCAAACACAATGGACAAACACAAAGCCCCTAATATTAGAAACTGTTATCAAACACAATGGACAAACACAAATCCCCTGATATTAGAAACAGTTATCAAACACAATGGACAAACACAAATTCCCTGATATTAGAAACAGTTATCCAAAACAATGGACAAACACCAATCCTCTAAAAATTAGATGTTTTCGTAACAAACAGTTGACAAACACAATTCTCCAAGTAACAACAGTAACATACAAGACCATTTTTCATCCCTAAAGACCTGCAATCAGTTCCAAACATTTCACTAAAAGATAAGACATGAGGGGAGGTAACTCGAAGTTTTGTTTTTGAACTGTTTACTCTCTCGTATCCATGTGTTGTTCCACCACCTACTAACCAACAGAAAGGAGATCAGAAAGTTTTTATTGGCGAATTTCACTTTTACTGGAGTATCGGTTTGATTAACGACTGTTCTTTTATAGACTTACCAAGTCCTGGGAGGTTTCCAATAAAAGGAAGTGAGGATTCTGGTCTTGGAACCAACACCAATTTCAATCCTGCTTCTGTTAGGCTTCAAACACACCCAAGCGTAGAGATTCAACACACTCCACTGTCCAGAAATAGTTCTTTCTTTGGCTCGTGCTCCAGCCTCCCCACTAACAATGTGATGTTACGGAAAGATGGACGAGCAGTAACCTGGCAACAAGAAATGTGAGTGGAAGAAATGTTTATTACATTCTTGAGATTAGAAATTAAAGGTATTCAAGATATGACACTGTGATAAGATTGAATTATTCTTTTGTCTTATTGCTTGGGGGTTTGTTTTTAAGTCATATAAAATTTTAAATTGTTGAAATCTTTGAACTGGATTTGTGAAATATATCGTAGTTATCACGCATACAGAGTATACGTACGTAGCGTGTATGTCAGTATCTATGTATGTAACCAAAACTCCTTCGCCGTCTATTAAATGGCACCACAAACAAAATTCACACTTCGGGTATTCAAGATTCAGACAATTATAAAAATAACTGTGGTATGTGCAACAATCATTTCTTTATCACAGAACACAATTTTAAATACAAGTACTCTCCTCACAACAATAACATGACATTCACTAGGACTGTTCGTGAGGGTTTGATTATATCTTTATTGACGTAATCTTTGAATGTAGTATTGATAAAATGGAGTTCTTAAAAAAACAGTTATTTTCTTCAATAAACGGTACCAATTTTAATATATAAAAACATTACAGTTTATATTAGTAAAATTTATGAAAACTGTGAGTTCTA
>NW_013675947.1:7370-11158 GCF_000517525.1 Limulus polyphemus
AAGTACCTCTAGCGGAACAAAGAATAGACGAAACTTTACAACATAAGGACCGCTAGCGGAACAAAGAATAGACGAAACTTTACAACATAAGGACCGCTAGCGGAACAAAGAATAGACGAAACTTTACAACATAAGGGCCGCTAGCGAAAAAAGGCGATATAAAAATCTTTACAGAATAAGGACCGCTAACGATATAAACAATAGATTAATGTTTACAACATTAGGACCACAGGTATATAAACAATATATTAATGTTTACAACATTAGGACCAGAGGTATATAAACAATAGATTAATGTTTACAACATAAGGACCACAGGTATATAAACAATAGATTAATGTTTACAACATTAGGACCACAGGTATATAAACAATAGATTAATGTTTACAACATTAGGACCACAGGTATATAAACAATATATTAATGTTTACAACATTAGGACCACTAACGATATAAACAATATATTAATGTTTACAACATTAGGACCACTAACGATATAAACAATATATTAATGTTTACAACATTAGGACCACAGGTATATAAACAATAGATTAATGTTTACAACATTAGGACCACAGGTATATAAACAATATATTAATGTTTACAACATTAGGACCACTAACGATATAAACAATAGATTAATGTTTACAGTATATGGACCAGTGACGATATAAACAATATATTAATGTTTACAACATAAGGACCACAGGTACATAAGTTTTAAATTGTTTGTTTCCTACAGTGACGGATTAGTGAAGATGTTAAGTGCTGTGTACGCTAAGCTATTAGTGGTGATGGGTTTGTGTTTTCCACTAGCTGAAGTGATATCACACAAAATTCCAACTTCTTACTATGAGGTAAGTGTTTCACCAATAATTATATACTTTTCATTAAGTGTGGATTTTAAGGACTTGATGTAACAAAAACCCCAGGTTAACGATTAACAGATAATAAATGTAATTAAAACCGTGGAATAGTGTACCAAAAACCTAAGTTCTTGAGGTTAAGAAAGTAACAGTTACTAAGTGTAATTAAAGTCATAGAACAGTGTAAAACCTATGCTCTTCAGGTTAACAAAATAACAGTTGTTAAATGTAATTAAAGTCATGGAATAATGTAAAACCTAAGCTCTTCAGGTTACCAAAGTAACAGTATGACTTTAATAACACTTAACATCTGTTACTTTGTTAACCTGAAGAGCTCAGGCTTTACATAATTCCATGACTTTAATTACACTTAACAACTGTTACTTTGTTAACCTGAAGAGCTCAGGTTTTACATTATTCCATGACTTTAGTGACACTTAACATCTGTTACTTTGTTAACCTGAAGAGCTTAGGTTTTACATTATTCCATGACTTTAATTACATTTAACAACTGTTATTTTGTTAACCTGAAGTGCTTAGGCTTTACATTATTCCATGACTTTAATGACACTTAACAACTGTTACTTTGGTAACCTGAAGTGCTTAGGCTTTACATTATTCCATGACTTTAATGACACTTAACAATTATTCCATGATTTTAATGACACTTAACAACTGTTATTTTGTTAACCTGAAGTGCTTAGGCTTTACATTATTCTGTAAGGCCTACGCTCTTCAGGTTAACAAAATAGCAGTTGTTAAGTGTCATTAAAGTCATGGAATAATGTAAGGCCTACGCTCTTCAGGTTAACAAAATAACAGTTGTTAAGTGTCATTAAAGTCATGGAATAATGTAAGGCCTAAGCTCTTCAGGTTAACAAAGTAACAGTTGTTAAGTGTCATTAAAGTCATGGAATAATGTAAGGCCTAAGCTCTTCAGGTTAACAAAGTAATAGTTGTTAAGTGTCATTAAAGTCACGGACTAATGTAAGGCCTAAACTCTTGAGGTTAACAACGTAACAGTTGTTAAATGTAATTAAAGTCGTGGAATAATGTAAAACCTAAGTTCTTGAGGTTAACAAAGTAACAGTTGTTAAGTGTCATTAAAGTCACTGACTAATGTAAGGCCTAAACTCTTGAGGTTAACAACGTAACAGTTGTTAAATGTAATTAAAGTCGTGGAATAATGTAAAACCTAAGTTCTTGAGGTTAACAACGTAACAGTTGTTAAGTGTAATTAAAGTCGTGGACTAGTGTAAAACCTAAGTTCTTTAGGTTAGGTGATACTACCATTGGTGCTCAAGCTGCTACAACTGTTGTCTCTTGGTAACGGTAACACACGTTTGAACACCTTTTTTAAAAAGAAACCAGCAGTGATGCTGAACCTGGATTTTCTCTTGTTTCCTTGGCGTAAAACAAATATGTAGACATAGAGCAAGAACAAGATACTTCCACAATAGAGATACAAGTAGAATACCTGAAATAATCATACATATATATATCTATTGAAATAAATCATAACCTGAAGAGCTTAGGTTTTACACTAGTCCACGACTTTAATTACATTTAACAACTGTTACGTTGTTAACCTCAAGAGTTTAGGCCTTACATTAATTCCATGACTTTAATGACACTTAACAACTGTTTCTTTGGGACAGAAAAAAAAGTTTGAACATGCTTCACACTGCGGCAGTTTTTACCTTCGCCTCGGTGCTGTAGGTAAGCTGGATTCGAGGGTTGTTTTCAGAGTAATCTAGATAACTGTAATTTAAGCGCCGAAAATCACATTGAGATGTCTTGAACGTGTTTAAAATCCTCAAAAAAATTCAACATTTTTCATCCCGGACACATAATTGCTGCTTGTAATCCTTAATCTCGGATTAGATAAACAACGAATTAAGTTATCATTATATTTTTAGTACTTATGTTTCAGGTTCAAATATGTTACACTCTCCGTACTTATGTTTCAGGTTAAAATACGTTACACTTTCCGTACTTATGTTTCAGGTTAAAATACGTTACACTTTCCGTACTTATGTTTCAGGTTAAAATACGTTACACTTTCCGTACTTATGTTTCAGGTTAAAATACGTTACACTTTCCGTACTTATGTTTCAGGTTAAAATACGTTACACTTTCCGTACTTATGTTTCAGGTTAAAATACGTTACACTTTCCATACTTATGTTTCAGGTTAAAATACGTTTCACTTTCCATACTTATGTTTCAGGTTAAAAATACGTTACACTTTCCGTACTTATGTTTCAAGATAATTGTTATCCTTTTAATACTTAGTTAAGATAACCTCTTCAGTATTTGTATAATTAAAGGTCAATGTTCTGAAATATACACAATCATATCCATTTTTTTCTTCGTTTATAAATACTTTTATTTTTCAGCATTTGGTATTGGTAGCATGATCTATTCTGCTCTGGAATTTGGACAGTTTTTTGAAATAGATTCAAGCTCTCCTTGCTACAATCTCTTGTACGGACTTACTCCCTGTACTCGAATGACATTCACTTTTATCCAGATGTATTTCATATTTCTAAACTCAAGGGTAAGTGTTACATTGTTATCAGTGTTGTTACATTATTATCTGTCTGTTGTTATATTGTTATCTGTCTGTTGTAACATTATTATCTGTGTTGTTACATTATTATCTGTCTGTTGTTACATTGTTATCTGTCTGTTGTTACATTGTTATCTGTCTATTGTTACATTGTTATCTGTCTGTTGGTACATTATTATCTGTCTATTATTACATTATTATCTGTCTGTTGTTACATTGTTATCTGTCTATTGTTACATTGTTATCTGTCTGTTGTTACATTATTATCTGTCTGTTGTTACATTGTTATCTGTCTGTTGTTACATTGTTATCTGTCTATTGTTACATTGTTATCTGTCTGTTGTTACATTA
>NW_013675947.1:11939-13141 GCF_000517525.1 Limulus polyphemus
ATATTTTAAAAACTAGTTGAGAAAACTTACTTTTACCCTAGTTTTACTTGTGAAAGTGTGAACTTGGCACAGCGTGTTTCAAAACCATATTATAATTATACTCCACGTATAAATCAATCTTTGGTTTTCAATAATAGTAAATCGATGTATGTAAATATTACGAGAAATATAACGTTCAGAAAAGGCTTAACATGCTGACTGAAAATGACGGGATGATAGTTGCAGCAACTAGTTAGGGTTAAATTTGACATGCTGACTGAGAATGACGGGATGATAGTTGCAGCAACTAGTTAGGGTTAGGTTTGACATGCTGATTGAGAATGACGGGATGATAGTTGCAACAACTAGTTAGGGTTAGGTTTGACATGCTGATTGAGAATGACGGGATGATAGTTGCAGCAACTAGTTAGGGTAAGGTTTGACATGCTGACTGAAAATGACGGGATGATAGTTGCAGCAACTAGTTAGGGTTAGGTTTGACATGCTGATTGAGAATGACGGGATGATAGTTGCAGCAACTAGTTAGGGTTAAGTTTGACATGCTGATTGAGAATGACGGGATGATAGTTGCAGCAACTAGTTAGGGTTAGGTTTGACATGCTGATTGAGAATGACGAAACTGTCCAGCGCATGACTTGCGGTTCTCAATGTGCACCTGGTGAACCCACGTCTAGTCTGTAAGATTTAATCCTTTGAGGTTTGCTATATATTCGTCTTGTAACTGAAATACTCTCGATCCCATGCTCATGTCTAACGCTATTGAACGTGTGTCAGGTGGTGTAACGCGTGTTCGATTTATAATTGAGAAATTTCGAGTTTCTGAAAAGTATAGTTGATTGTTTTTATTCTCAAGGTTAACTAACCACTACCATCTTGATAGCTTAACTGATATTCCCATCTGGTTAACTTCAACCGTGGTATTTCCCATCTGGTTAACTTCAACCGTGGTATTTCCCATCTTGTTAACTTCAACCGTGGTATTTTCCATCTGGTTAACTTCAACCGTGGTATTTTCCATCTGGTTAACTTCAACCGTGGTATTTTCCATCTGGTTAACTTATAACCGTGGTATTTTCCATCTGGTTAACTTCAACCGTGGTATTTCCATCTGGTTAACTTATAACCGTGGTATTTCCATCTGGTTAACTTATAACCGTGGTATTTCCATCTGGTTAACTTATAACCGTGGTATTTCCATCTGG
>NW_013675947.1:13261-15102 GCF_000517525.1 Limulus polyphemus
CTTCAACCGTGGTATTTTCCATCTTGTTAACTTCAACCGTGGTATTTTCCATCTTGTTAACTTCAACCGTGGTATTTTCCATCTGGTTAACTTAAACCTTGGTATTTTCTATCTGGTTAACTTCAACAGTGGTTTTCCCATCTGGTTAACTTCAACAGTGGTTTTCCCATCTGGTTAACCTCAACCGTGGTATTTTCCATCTGGTTAACTTAAACCGTGGTATTTTCTATCTGGTTAACCTCAACCGTGATATTTTCCATCTTGTTAACTTCAACCGTGGTATTCCCATCTGGTTAACTTCTTGTTAACTTAATTGGGGCATTATCTTCTTGTTAACCTAATTGTGGTATTATCTTCTTGTTAACTTAATTGTGGTATTATCTTCTTGTTAACTTAATTGTGGTATTATCTTCTTGTTAACTTAATTGTGGTATTAACTTCTTGTTAGCTTAATTGTGGCATTACCATCTTGTTAACTTAATTGTGGTATTACCATCTTGTTAACGTAATTGTGGTATTACCATCTTGTTAACGTAATTGTGGTATTATCTTCTTGTTAACTTAATTGTGGCATTACATTCTTGTTAACGTAATTGTGGTATTAACTTCTTGTTAACTTAATTGTGGCATTATCTTCTTGTTAACTTAATTGTGGTATTATCTTCTTGTTAACCTAATTGTGGTATTACCTTTTGTTAAATAAACTTCAGTGTTACTTTGTAGCCCATCACATTTATGCTTGTTTGTGTTTTCGCCTGCAATATATTTTATACTAGTAATGGGATAAAAGGCCAGGTCACAGACCCCTATTTTTCAGGCATAACGTCTTTAAGAGAGAAAGCAACAAGTCATCAGTACCCGCCGCCTAAAGCGTATACTCTTAATGGAATAACGGAATTGGCTATCTCTCATATAACTCATCCACAACTGAAATAGCAGGACATGTTTGGTAGTATCGAACCGCTGTCAACTCCCCAGTCCACCAACCAGGCTGAACACGTGCCGTACTACTAGCACTCACTGCTGGGTTCTCTTGAATGAACAGTGGGATGTCACAGTTATAAACACGATCAACTTAGAACAACTGAACAGAGGAAAGGAAACCAGTCAGTACCACTCACTGCTGGGTTCTCTTGAATGAACAGTGGGATGTCACAGTTATAAACACTGACTGGTTTCCTTTCCTCTGTTCAGTTGTTCTAAGTTGATCGTGTTTATAACTGTGACATCCCACTGTTTATTCAAGAGAACCCAGCAGTGAGTGCTACTGACTGGTTTCCTTTCCTCTGTTCAGTTGTTCTAAGTTGATCGTTTCTCAGACTTGTTCGATGAGACTACGTGTGACTTGGTTGAGAAGATAACGAATTATTTACATCAACACTAGGTTTAAAGAGGATGTTTCAATATATCAACCATTGAAACCATCGGTCAGTGTTACAACAGCAATCGTTGAAACCATCGGTCAGTGTTACAACAGCAATCGTTAAAACCATCTGTCAGTGTTACAACAGCAATCGTTAAAACCATCGGTCAGTGTTACAACAGCAATCGTTGAAACCATCGGTCATTTGAATCCATTAGACAGTCTGACAACACCGATCATTTGAATCCATTAGACAGTCTGACAACACCAATCATTTGAATTCATTAGACAGTATGACAACACCAATCATTTGAATCCATTAGAAAGTATGACAACACCAATCATTTGAATCCATTAGACAGTCTGACAACACCAATCGTTTGAATCCATTAGACAGTATGACAACACCAATCATTTGAATCCATTAGACAGTATGACAACACCAAACGTTTGAATTCATTAGACAGTATGACAACAC
>NW_013675947.1:16040-20665 GCF_000517525.1 Limulus polyphemus
TACTAACCTGAGTGTCTGGCTGCACGTGCTGGTGCAGGAAACCAAACACGAGATCGTAACTATCATCAATCCAAATCATACTGACCTTATCCCATCGTTTGTGCTGGAGATGAAAGATATGTTACGTAAGTAAAGACATATTCAAAGTACAAAATAAACAGAACGTGATTTGTAAAAATGCTCTTATTTTCCTAGTTGAGGTTCTATCCACCAGGTGTTAGCACCTGATAACTAAACATTGGCTGTGTCTATTTTAAATCGGTCAAACTTTAGGTTCAGCTTCATTACTTAGAAAGTTGCAGTTCTGTGAAGCTGAACCGGCATATAAACGTAATTTTAAACTAACTTTCTATTTAAGTTCACAAACTCTTTCTTTTTTATATATAATCAAATAGTCGCTTTTTGTTTTAACGAAATAAGATACATCATTTCAATTCAATTTTACATGTACCCCCACACCCCAGCACAGTACAGCACAGATAGCCCATTGTGTAGCTTTGTGATTGATAAAACACAAACAACTTTACTCATCTTGTTAGCGCCCTCTAGGTTATTTACAGTACTGGCGAAGCGCAAAAAAATAAAATAATCACAGAACAATTTCAACAAGCCAAACTTTCAAACTGATCCAAGTTTAACTTCGAATAAAATTATACAAGGTATTTGTTTGTTTGTTGTTAAGCACAAAGCTACATATTGAATATTCTCTACTGTACCCCTACAGGTATTGAACCATGATTTTTATCGTTACAAGTCCCATACTTATGACTGAATCAGCGGAGATCACGGATACTTAAAGTATTGCAAAAATCAGCATTTCCGCTACATTATTTTCGTCTTTACGAATTAACCCATCTTGAATCTATATTTCATCTTCGTCTAACCAGTACAATTTATATCTGTATTTTCGTCTTTACCTAGTCAATATAAATGAAATCTCTATTTTCATCTTCACCTTATCAGTCCAACTTAAACTTGTATTTTCATGTTTACCAATACAATTTAAATCCGTATTCTCGTCTTTCCTTATCAGTCCAACTTGCCCCCCAGTGGTAAAGCGGTATGTCTGCGGACTTACAACGCTAGAATCCGGGTTTCGATACCCGTAGTGGGCAGAGCACAGATAGCCCATTGTGTAGCTTTGTGCTTAATTACAAACAAAGAAACAGCCTAACTTAAATTTGTATTTTCATGTTTATAACCAATACAATTTAAATCCGTATTCTCGTTTTTCCTTATCAGTCCAACTTAAATTTGTATTTTCATGTTTACCAACCAATACAATTTAAATCCGTATTCTCGTTTTTCCTTATCAGTCCAACTTAAATTTGTATTTTCATGTTTACCAACCAATACAATTTAAATCCGTATTCTCGTCTTTCCTTATCAGTCCATTTTCTTCTTTTTCGTTGTTTTAATTTCGAAAGTTCACGATAAGTATATTTAGCAGATTTTCTTTATTTTTCTCATTAAGGTGTCTTTCCTATCTTACAGACGTTTTGTTTCTTTCCGCTAGATGGAGAGCACAGTTTGGCGGAACGATCAGTGGATCATGAAATGTATGTGGGTCAGGACTGTAGACGTACGAACATCCTCGGACAGTTGGTCCAGGATGCGAGTTCTTTCCTTTTCCCGTGTACCATTGAGTACAGTCTAATCTGTGCTGCCATCTTGTATATCATGTGGAAGAACATCGGGAAGACAAACAGTCGATCAGAGGGCTCTGGCATCCAATCTTCCCGTCATCGAGATCATTACACCGTAGACTGTACCAAGGCCAACAAAGGGCTCTTCACGGGAATCATGGTCCTCGTATCTGCTATTATAAGTTTGATCCTTTTTTTTGTGTTAATCAGTAAAGAATCGTATAAAAGCATGGCAGTTATGGAAGTTCACGTGGTGGAGCTCGCGCTTTACACGCTCACGTCCCTAGCCGTCGTTGTAGCACTAGTACAGGTCAGAAGACTGAAATACAACCCCAACAGGAGTGAAGAGCTGGACAACATCTTGTTGATAATAGCGCAGGGGGGACTATATCTTTTTACGATGTTCAATATCATTGGTGGACACTTCACTATGGATCAGAATACGGTATTGGTACTGTTGTCCGCACTAGCCTGCTTGATCCAGGGCACTTTACAAACTATTTTTATTCTAGACGCTTCCCGTCGGTACTGTAGAAACAGTGACCAGATGAGAAAAAAGCCGGGTCGCGAGATGGTCACTTTTCTTCTGGTTTGTAATTTTGCCATGTGGTCCATCAACACTTTAGAGACCCGCCGAGCAGACTCCAACCCAGTCCAGATGAACTTTTACGGATTCTGGGCTTGGACAATCATCACCCACGTCACTACCCCACTTACCATATTCTTCCGGTTTCACTCGACTGTCTGTCTGTGCGATATCTGGAAACGGAGTTATAAAGTGAGATCAGATTTGTAAAGAAATTCGATGTTTCTACGAACTGAAACGGTTTCCGTCCATGTAGAGAAAAGAAACTTGATGACCGAAGAAAGAAACGTCCTGACAAACTCAGAGTTAGAAGATTTAGTTCATACACCTACATATACCTGACTGATGGGATTTATTAAACATTTGTTTAGATTTACTCTTTAGATGTTCGAAAACTGCCACCAGGTGTCGCAATTATAACAACTCAAAACTCACGAAACCAGAACTGTGCGAATGGGAAACTTCACAAAATATTATATTTTACGTTATTTATAACATTTCACTAAAAGTTAGTAAGTGGTTAAAAAAAACAAATAAATCCCAAAACAACGATTTGTAATGCGAAATATATTACAGTTTTAACACGATAAGAAACTGAAGAATGTTACATAAGGATAGAAAACCTGCAATGGGAAGGTTAAGAACAAAGATCGCTACTTTCTCTGGTCCAGTTCTTGTTTAAGTCCAAGGTTCGATCTGATACCAGAGATTAATTTCTCTCTCTGTTTGAAGCTTGTACGTAACGTTGTTGCTGGATACCACGCAGAACAATAATATAAAACTGTTGGTTGATGTTGTTGTTCAAGACAGCATATAAACTGTTGGTTGATGTTGTTGTTCAAGACAGCATATCAAACTGTTGGTTGATGTTGTTGTTCAAGACTCCAAGACAGCACATAAAACTATTGGTTGATGTTGTTGTTCAAGACTCCAAGACAGTATATATAACTGTTGGTTGATGTTGTTGTTCAAGACTCCAAGACAGCACATAAAACTATTGGTTGATGTTGTTGTTCAAGACTCCAAGACAGCATATATAACTATTGGTTGATGTTGTTGTTCAAGACTCCAAGACAGCATATAAAACTGTTGGTTGATGTTGTTGTTCAATACTCCAAGACAGCATATATAACTATTGGTTGAGGTTGTTGTTCAAGACTCCAAGACAGCATATATAACTATTGGTTGATGTTGTTGTTCAAGGCTCCAAGACAGCATATATATAACTGATGGTTGATGTTGTTGTTCAAGACTCCAAGACAGCATATATAACTATTGGTTGATGTTGTTGTTCAAGACTCCAAGACAGCATATGAAACTGTTGGTTGATGTTGTTGTTGTTCAAGACTCCAAGACAGCATATAAAACTGTTGGTTGATGTTGTTGTTCAAGACTCTAAGACAGCATATGAAACTGTTGGTTGATGTTGTTCAAGACTCCAAGACAGCACATAAAACTTTTGGTTGATGTTGTTGTTGTTCAAGACTCCAAGACAGCATATAAAACTGTTGGTTGATGTTGTTGTTACTTTGCGCTATTAAACCAATCAACCAACGAACAATCATTGTCTGAGGACGAACCTGAGTTGCAACAACAAAGATACTAGAATATTTTCTTCGATATATTTTGTATATTACAACTAGGGAAGAGTGATCATAGTGGCTTATTACAACTAGGGAAGAGTGATCATAGTGGCTTATTACAACTAGGGAAGAGTGATCATAGTTGCTTATTACAACTAGGGAAGAGTGATCAGAGTAGATTATTACAACTAGGGAAGAGTGATCATAGTGGCTTATTACAACTAGGGAAGAGTGATCAGAGTAGATTATTACAACTAGGGTAGAGTGGTCAGAGTGGATTATTACAACTAGGGAAGAGTGGTCAGAGTAGATTATTACAACTAGGGAAGAGTGATCAGAGTGGATTATTACAACTAGGGTAGAGTGGTCAGAGTGGATTATTACAACTAGGGAAGAGTGATCAGAGTAGACTATTACAACTAGGGAAAAGTGGTCAGAGTAGATTATTACAACTAGGGAAGAGTGATCAGAGTAGATTATTACAACTAGGGTAGAGTGGTCAGAGTAGATTATTACAACTAGGGAAGAGTGGTCAGAGTAGATTATTACAACTAGGGAAGAGTGATCAGTGTAGAGTATTACAGCTAGGGAAGAGTGATCAGAGTGGATTATTACAACTAGGGAAGAGTGATCAGAGTAGATTATTACAAGTAGGGAAGAGTGATCAGAGTAGACTATTACAACTAGGGAAGAGTGATCAGAGTAGATTATTACAACTAGGGTAGAGTGGTCAGAGTAGATTATTACAACTAGGGAAGAGTGATCAGAGTGGATTATTACAACTAGGGAATAGTGGTCAGAGTAGATTAT
>NW_013675948.1:0-1614 GCF_000517525.1 Limulus polyphemus
AGAAAATGTATCATTAAATTTAGTAGTTATCTAGACAACATGAAAATATAGAAAATGTATCATTAAATTTAGTAGTTATCTAGACAACATGAAAATATAGAAAATGTATCATTAAATTTAGTAGTTATCTAGACAACATGAAAATATAGAAAATGTATCATTAAATTTAGTAGTTATCTAGACAACATGAAAATATAGAAAATGTTAAAATGTATCATTAAATTTAGTAGTTATCTAGACAACATGAAAATATAGAAAATGTTAAAAGTTTCATTAAATTTAGTAGTTATCTAGACAACATGAAAATATAGAAAATGTTCATGTTGTCTAGATAACTACTAAATTTAATGATACATTTTCTATATTTTCATGTTGTCTAGATAACTACTAAATTTAATGATACATTTTCTATATTTTCATGTTGTCTAGATAACTACTAAATTTAATGATACATTTTAAGATTCAGAATAAGATAGACTAGGTAGTAAGATATACGAAGTAACCTTCAAACAAACATTTCACAATATTGTGTTCGATTTAAACGAAACCAAACACAAGGCCTCTCCATGGATTGTCCTCTGTTTTCAATAACATTAATTCACCAGTCAAACGATCGTTTGTGTTTGTTGTTAAGAGCATAACTACACAACGAATCATCTGTGATCTGCCCCTCCGAGGTATCGAAACTCGATTTTTAACGTTATAAGCGCAGGTACTTACTTCTGAGCCACAGATAAAACCAAACACAGAACTCTTGATAGGAGACCCTTCCCAATTTTAATTAATTCATGACACAGATCTCTTGAAAGACAGTTTTGCTGATTTAAAACTGTGACAAAACGTTAAAACAACTTGATTTGATATAAACAACTCGTATTTAGTTTAATGACATATCAAATGATGGTTTCACATCTTGCCGTGTTTCAGGTGTTTCCTAATATCAAATAATTACAGCGTGCGAAGAAAAACACCTTTTTCAACCTATGAATTATAAAATAATGTATAAAAAAAAACTTCTTTTGTTTCTGGTTTCTAAACGTCTTATGACGTCTTTCACGTCCGCGCTATCTTTACATGACCTTTATCCGCACACAAAGATCCGCTTTTTCTACGCCGACACCAGGTGAACGAACGGAAGTAACATTTAAGTCACTCGTCTGGCAGTAACTTAGTGGAACCTCGGTAGACTCGATATAAAATAATATGGTTATCTGGCTCATCATAGACGCTCTGTTGTAGCACAATTATCAATTTATCCGATCTATCAAAATGTACCTAATTATCGATATGATGGCCAAATAGCACCATATTTAAATATCGAAGATAACACAAGGAATTATCAACACGTCCACTTGACGATATCCAAGTAGCGACCAGGGTTTACGATCACATTTACCTTCGGAACCTTTCCAATCACCATCCTAAATATTGTGATCTCGCCAGTAAAACTTTACTTTGATTCCTCCGCAGGTTGTTAGAAGTATTTAATTATTAATTACATAAACCCTACATCAACTGGCACAAAAGGTGTACTAATTACATGAACCCTACATCAACTGGCACAAAAGGTCTACTAATTACATAAATCCTACATCAACTGGCACAAAAGGTCTA
>NW_013675948.1:2484-4585 GCF_000517525.1 Limulus polyphemus
GCACACAAGGTCTACTAATTATATAAACCCTACATCAACTGGCACACAAGGTCTACTAATTATATAAACCCTACACCAACTGACACAAAAGGTCTACTAATTATATAAACCCTAACATCAACTGACACAAAAGGTGTACTAATTACATGAACCCTACATCAACTGGCACAGAAGGTCTACTAATTACATAAACCCTACATCAACTGACACAAAAGGTCTACTAATTACATAAACCCTACATCAACTGACACAAAACCCTACATCAACTGGCACAAAAGGTCTAACATCAACTGACACAAAAGGTCTACTAATTACATAAATCCTACATCAACTGGCACAAAAGGTCTACTAATTACATAAATCCTACATCAACTGGCACAAAAGGTCTACTAATTACATAAATCCTACATCAACTGGCACAAAAGGTCTACTAATTATATAAACCCTACATCAACTGACACAAAAGGTGTACTAATTACATGAACCCTACATCAACTGACACAAAAGGTCTACTAATTACATAAACCCTACATCAACTGGCACAGAAGGTCTACTAATTACATAAACCCTACATCAACTGACACAAAAGGTCTACTAATTACATAAACCCTACATCAACTGACACAGAAGGTCTACTAATTACATAAACCCTACACTAACTGACACAAAGGTCTACTAAATACATGAACCCTACATCAACTGACACAAAAGGTCTACTAATTATATAAACCCTACATCAACTGACACAGAAGGTCTACTAATTATATAAACCCTACATCAACTGACACAAAAGGTCTACTAATTATATAAACCCTACATCTACTGACACAAAAGGTCTACTAATTATATAAACCCTACCTCAACTGACACAAAAGGTCTACTAATTACATAAATCCTACATCAACTGGCACAAAAGGTCTACTAATTATATAAACCCTACATCAACTGACACAAAAGGTCTACTAATTATATAAACCCTACATCTACTGACACAAAAGGTCTACTAATTACATAAACCCTAAATCAGCCGGCACAAAAGACATACTAATTGAATAAACAGACATTAAGTCAGATGGCAAAAAAACGGTCATAGAAAACCTACGAATTCCAAGGTCACATAAAACTTACTAATTTCACAGAGTTCCAAGTTTAAAATATCACATACGCTCAGCGACATATTCCAATTTCTTAGTTAGGTTAAGTACGGTAAGGTGACACGAGGTCAGCCAAGTAGCAGCATCTAAAGAAACAGACACAAAACGTGGACATTCATTAGAAGTAAGTTTATCATCAGTAAATCCTGACGAATGAAAAAAATACCTCGAAATGAGACAAGTTTCGTCCTTATTTAACTATTCTTTACTGGTCGTAAAAAAAAACAACAACAATAAAAGTTTGTATATATATATATATTATCACTAAAAACGTTGACATGCTAGCAAAGCAGGATTTAAAAAAAAAGTATTTTATTTTTTAACAGTTTCCCCCCAAAAAAAAGTTTGTTTTTCGACGAAGCATCCGTAAAATATTTAGCGCATCTTTAGGGTTATTATGTTAAGTTATTATCTTGACTTTATAAACACTTTATCTTGAATTATCTTTAGCAGTGGAAAATACAACATTAGTTTGTTCGTTGAATTCCTGGCCCGGCACGTCCAGGTGGTTAGGACGCTCGACTCGAAATCGGCGAGTCGCGGGTTCGAATCCCCGTCACACCAAACATGCTCGCCTTTTCAGCCGTGAGGGCGTTATAATGTTACGATCAATCCCACTATTCGTTGGTAAAAGAGTAGCTCAAAAGTTGGCTGTGGGTGGTGATGAGTAGCTGCCTTCCCTCTAGTCTTACACAGCTAAATTAGAGACGGCTAGCGTAGATAGCCCTCCTGTAGCTTCGCGCTAAATCCATAACAAACAATTGTTGTATCCCAACCGCCTTAATAAGTTCTGAATTTTGAGAAACGCTTCGTCGACCATGGATATGGTGAATATCAGTGCTGTTATTATACACCCTTCTAATACTTGAAGGTTTGTTTTGTTTGTTTTTTGGAATTTCGCGCAAAGCTACACGAGGGCTACCTGCGCTAGCCGTCCCTAATTTAGC
>NW_013675948.1:5482-11300 GCF_000517525.1 Limulus polyphemus
GCTAAATTAGGGACGGCTAGCGCAGGTAGCCCTCGTGTAGCTTTGCGCGAAATTCCAAAACAAACAAACAAACAGTTAAAACCATGGTAACGTATTACTAACTGACTAGAAAAACTTAAGGTTTAAGCATATTAAACCAAGTTATCTATTATCTTCTCAAAACAACCCGAAAATAGTATAAATACGAATAATGCTTATAGTAAATTAATCAGAATATCAACGGGAGTCTGGCATAATTATACTTGTCATAATACCATAGTATTAGGTCTAATATATTCTTAAACACTACATTCGTTATCTAGTGTCTCATAAGAATATTCCGAGTAAATAGTTATCTAATTTATACTCTGATTTTGTCTAGTTTTCCATCTTAGGAAGTTGGTATTTCCTGATATCATGATTTCATAACTTTTGGATGGTGCCTTTAGTTGTTTAACAGTGATTTTAATTGACTTAAGTTCCATTTCTAACTTAAGTTTCATTTATTGATGCACACCTACTTTGTTCTAACCTAATTTGTATATACTCATCTATTATGACATTTACAAATTAGTCCGTTGCCAAAAAAGACATCATTTCACGAGAACATCCGTTTAAGGTTACCGAATGAGCCTTTCTATATTTTCCGAGGGTTCTTTGCTTTGGAAACTTCCTTTTGATGTGTTATTTAATATATGTTTCATAAGACAGCCACTAATGTTTGAGGCATAGTACGGCCTGTTGTTTAGGGCGCTCGATTCGCAATCTTAGGGTCTCGAGTTCAAACACCCATCGCCCCCCCCCCATTTTAATAGCGGTATGTCTGCGGACTTACATCGCTAGAAACCGTGTTTCGATACCCGTGGTGGGCAGAGCACAGATAGACAATTGTGTAGCTTTGTGGATAACTACAAACGAGCAATCAAACACCCATCACCAAACATGTTACCTCTTATAGCCGTGGGGGCATTATAATGTGATAGTTAATCCCACTATTCGTTGTTAAAAGAGTAACTCAAGAGTTGGCGGTGGGTGATGTTGACTAGCTGCCTTCCCTCTAGTATATCACTGCTAAGTTAGGGATGGCTAGCACAGACAGCCCTCGTGTAGCTTTTGGCGCAAGTTAAAACAAACCAAACCGAGTTATGGGTCTCAGGTTGCTTAATATTTTCAAGCTAATCATTGTAAATGAGCAGCGATATGAAAGACTCGTTATTCACTGCTCCATCCATTCTCCTTGGAGATTATTTCGAAGTGGCCTGATACACTTACCACATTATTTTCCCATCATAATATCTTGGTTTCTCAATTGAGCAATTTTGTTGAAGTGGATCGGGTAGTGATATAAACAGAGATGTCCAAGAAGGTACTGTAATCGTATGTGACACAGAAGTAATTGTGTAGATATAGGTCAGGTGGGTTCCATATTTTATAGTTAGTGGTGTATGAGGTTGAAAGCCCCTGCAGGAGCGAAAAGAGGTGTGGCTGGTTTGGGCCTTGCATTTACAAATTCATTGCTCAATGATTTATTTAATCCTTCATTGTCTTTCATACTTTGTTGATTATGTTGTTATAATATTTCTGTACTTCTTCAATCTCGTCTTCAATCAAATTTATTTTCGTTCTTAATTATTTTTTAAATCTCACATCTATGTTTACCTCTTGATATTCTTTTAATTTTCTATTTCTTTATTCGTGGTCAACATTCCGCTTTCTCATCATTTAATGTAAATTTTCAACCTCGCTTGGAGCACATGTCATCTTGAAGTTTGCTCTTGCTTCTATTTTTCTATTTTTGCTAAAATAACCCTACTCCTTACATCAGTGTTTTAATGTTTTTCATCTTTGGGTAGGTTTATTTTGAATATATTTTTAAAATGATGCACAATCTAATCAATAGGGAATTAACCCTTCTCTAAAATAAAATTTAACAGTAACTTCCTTGTTTTTGCTCTCGTATCTACAGCACAAATTCAAAACTGACTTACCAACACACTTGGTAACTTGGAAATCGATTGATAACACTGTAACAGACTCACTAACGAACTAATTCACTCATCCACGATAACTCCCTGAGGAGTTTATATTACCGCAGTATTTTCCCCCATATCTCAAAAAAACTTCGAAGCGTCTTGTAAAATCTAGGTATTCAGGAAATTCCTTGGCATCCTTTATAAACACAAAGTTCAGAATAATAATAATGTTCTCCAAAAAATGTTTGTCTACAACAATGGGTATTTCCAATTTCTATGTTTTTCGACTAAAATATATTCTTTTCGTTACTCTCAACAGACAAGTTATAATAAATTAGTCTGTGATAATGATAGATGTTTTGAGTGAGATGGCAAGAAGAACAATGCCTTGAGACTTCTTGTGTGCAGATGATTTGGTTATAACAACCGCGACAGAAGAAGGTTGTAGGAGAGGTGCAGGAGGATGAAGGAGGAAAATCTATAGAGAGGTGGCAAATACCAGGATAACGGAGGTAACCCTAAGTAACAGAGGAGGAGGAAAGGAGGAGTATAGTTGCAGATAGCAGAAAGAAACAACTTTGATGTAAAAAACATTCAAATAAATTTAGGTATCTAGGCCCCAACATTAGTGGCGAAAGAAGCTATAAAGTGGAAGTAAGGATAACAGTAAGAGCTAGATGGAATAAATGGAAGTTTGTTTTGTTTGTTTTTTGGAATTTCGCGCAAAGCTACACGAGGGCTACCTGCGCTAGCCGTCCCTAATTTAGCAGTGTAAGACTAGAGGGAAGGCAGCTAATCATCACCACCCACCGCCAACTCTTTTACCAACGAATAGTGGGATTGACCGTTACATTATAACGCCCCCCACGGCTGAAAGGGCGAGCATGTTTGGTGGGATGCGGATTCGAACCCGCGACCCTCAGATTGTGAGTCGAGCGCCTTATCCACCTGGCCATCCCTAAAGGACTACATAAAGAATGCAGTATTAAAAATATAATAGGCCTAATAGTAATGTCTTACGTTTGAATATACTATAGTTTAAAGTTCTAGATTCAAGAAACTTTGTCCAATATTGTTATAACTATACGATCATAAAGACACGACGTGTAAGACGCTTTTTTTATGTAATATTCATAATTCTTGTTTTGAAACTTTTCTGTTAAAAACGTTTCGTTTCATGAGACTCTTCGGTTTCGAGAGATTTCTCGTGAAATGTCCTAAACAATGTCTTTTAAATATTATGAGCCTTTTAACTATCTCGAGAACTGTTTAGTGCGATGTATTTCAAACGGCTGTAATTTTAAAACACATTTCTCTTAAGGTTGTTGTTGTTGTTGTTGCGCGTTTAAAGATACTTCAGCATCACCGTTGATCTTAAGTTTACTTAATTCTCCACATTTAATTTATTAAATCTGATGAGAATTACATCCTCATCCAATTTCAGACAGATTTCACGTAGGACTAAAACGACAGTTCTTTGAACTTCAGTCCACCTTTTTATACCTTTCTACTATTTTAAGTAACCCACGAGTTACTTACGCAGCCATTTTTTTTTTTTCTATGTAGCCTCGTTCTCAAACTTTTATTGTCTTTTTCAGGTCAACATTCCGAGGTGATTAGTATCAGTTTCTGGGAACGACCCTTTCTGATTATTTCCCCAAGTCAACCAGCATTGTTCCTTCAGGGCAACATCACCCCGTCCAAGTAGTACGAGCAAGAATTGTACCACTCGTGTCACCGACAATAACACCAAGTAAGGTAACTTGGTTTCTTTAATATAACGTGTTCGGGGGAAGATCAGTCACATTGAATATTTTTATATTAAATATCAGAAAACAGAACCTTCTTCCGCGAGCGGTAGTGTCTTATCCAAACGATACTCTCGTCCTCATTGGTGGTCGAAATTATCCAATCACTGTGTCCTATAAAAATTCTAACGTTGTCGAAACACTTTAACCAAAAACTTGCACTTTCGATTCAAACTGTTAAAACATATCGGAAAACAAACTTATCTTTACCCTACTGTAAATCAAGCTGCATATATATAGCTACAAACTAACTTATGTTTATATAGCTACAAACTAACTTATGTTTACATAGCTACAAACTAACTTCTGTTTATATAGCTACAAACTAACTTCTGTTTATATAGCTACAAACTAACTTCTGTTTATATAGTTACAAACTAACTTATGTTTATATAACAACAAACTAACTTATGTTTATATAACTACAAACTAACTTCTGTTTATATAGCTACAAACTAACTTCTGTTTATGGTATATATATCCAGTTCCTCAGAATTAAGTTTCTGTCTACAAAAAACTAAGGAACTAGTATCTCAAGAGATTTCAAAACATACTCAATATTCTGTGTGTAAGACTAAATGAAAAAAATTCGCATAATATAGATACGTATTTTGTAATAACTGTACAATAAGAACCTAGTAACAACAGTTCTTGCTTTTATTAATTATTGTCTAAAACAACAATAAAAAAGTTTTAAATTACTTTTTGTCACTAAAACACTGGTCACGAATCAACAATATTTATCACGCCTTTTATAAGCTGACGAAGTATGATTATAAGTAAATGTACTTGTCACAGGACATTAGTATTATCTAATCCCTCAGGGATTTTCAAAAAACATAACGAACATGGTATGATTGTAATACTCTTATTATACATTCTCATAATTCTTAAAAAATCCTAAATAAATAATGTAATGTTTAACAATATAATAGTCCTAATACTGAATTCTTATGACAAGTATAAATAATTACAATTAGCAAGGTTAGTATTCTCATGACAAAATAACTAACTTGAAAAGCAAACATTGACGACAGATAAAAGTAAAAACATTATCATAACTATGTAAAAAACCGATTGTTTTGAGTTAATCATAAAACTGTACGATGAGCTAGCTGTAGTGTGTCCCCAGTATGGACTGAACTCCGTTCTATTATAAAGAAATGGTTGTTGCACATACCACAGTTATTTTTCTAACTGTCTGAATTTTGAATGCCTAAAGCGTGAAAAAAGTTTTAATGTATTTTTGTTTGTGGTGAAACTCAATAGATGGCGCCACATCTCTTAAGCCTCAATCATTACCTCCGGCATCGATATCTTGTTGTACTTCAGCACTATTGTATTTATTATTTCGGTCACATAGATATATAGACGACCACGCCATTGCTATTATAGTAGGATGTGTCACAAAGATAAGGTTTAGGACAGTGCCACGTCTGTCAGAATATTGTTTAATATTGAACCGAGCCACCTACTAGTAATCTATTTGGTGGTAAGATTAACTAACACACTGGTGTTATTTTGAATCTATGACCCTGTATTATAACTATCTGCTTTCTAACGAACGAACGTTGAGGATGAGGTAGAGTGACACGAATAACGGACACATGACAAACACTCTTCTTTTTAACTATCTTCCAGTACTGTCTGACAGTTTTCAGTTTTTGACCACTGCACAAGGCTAACGAATTCCTGTATTTCGAACAAATAAAAGACCCAAAATTCGAGCGCTGTCGAATGGTTGGCTGTTCTTCTTCAGGAGAAGGAAAGGAGAAACATCATTAATTCTGGCTGTTCTTCTCCAGGTAAAGGAAAGAAGAAACATCATATATTCTGGCTGTTCTTCTCCAGGTAAAGGAAAGGAGAAACATCATATATTGTGGCTGTTCTTCTCCAGGTACAGGAAAGAAGAAACATCATATATTGTGGCTGTTCTTCTCCAGGTAAAGGAAAGGAGAAACATCATATATTGTGGCTGTTCTTCTCCAGGTAAAGGAAAGAAGAAACATCATATATTCTGGCTGTTCTTCTCCAGGTAAAGGAAAGAAGAAACATCAT
>NW_013675948.1:12300-20214 GCF_000517525.1 Limulus polyphemus
ATATATTCTGGCTATTCTTCTCCAGGTAAAGGAAAGAAGAAACATCATATATTCTGGCTGTTCTTCTCCAGGTAAAGGAAAGGAGAAACATCATATATTCTGGCTGTTCTTCTTCAGGAGAAGGAAAGGAGAAACATCATATATTCTGGCTGTTCTTCTCCAGGTAAAGGAAAGGAGAAACATCATATATTCTGGCTGTTCTTCTTCAGGAGAAGGAAAGGAGAAACATCATATATTCTCTTGAAAAAGATTGGTCAACTGTTCGATAGTGCTAAGTTTTTTAAATGCATCTCACCTTTTGTGTGTGATGTTGTGTACTAACCCATTTATCAGGTGGTGCCACCTGATGGTTATGGCATTTGACTCTCAATCTGAGGGTCACGAGTTCGAATCCCCCATCACCAAACATGCTCGTCCTATATAGTTGCTGATTGGGCTACCCACCCGATGGGACTATGGTCGATATGAGGGGGAGAAGGATGAGGTAGTAGCTGGACAAGATATCTATACTTTATAGATTTAATAGGAATGTTTGAAAACAACAAAGGTGGGGGGAGGGTAAAAGAGGTAAAATCAATTTGTACCTAGCTAGTACTAACAACCCATGCCTACTGCAGGATTTTGAACCACCAAAAACCACTGGGATTCAGGCCTTTAGTTGCACGAAGCTATAAATATTTCCAATTCTGTAAACGTTACCAAAATAACTTTTTAAAGACTGGATGAGGCTTAGACTCAGCTTCTGATGACATACTGTAACAAGAAACTACCCAAGTTACCCACACCAGGGATGGCATCAAACCCCAGATTTTAATGTTGTGAGTCGAACTTACCACTGACCAGACCACACTGAGGGAGAGTACAGGTGGGCAATCGTAAGTAGTTTGGTCACGAACGATGGACGCGCATGTGTTCACATAAGGGGGGGGGAGGTTTAGAGGGGTCACATAATTCTTTCTTTATTCATTGAGCACACCTATATGAGTTTGTTTGTTTTGAATTTCGTGCAAAACTACACGAGGGCTATCTGCGCTAGCCATCCCTAATTTAGCAGTGTAAGACTAGAGGGAAGGCAGCTAGTCATCATCACCCACCGCCAACTTTTGAGCTACTCTTTTACCAACGAATAGTGGGATTGATCGTCACATTATAACGCCCTCACGGATGAAAAGGCGAGCATGTTTGGTGTGATGGGGATTCGAACCAGCGACTCGCCGATTTCGAGTCGAGCGTCCTAACCACCTAGCCATGCCGGGCCTACGAGTTTGTTATTGAATTCACAATTTCACACTACTTTGCCCCTCCCTGGACTTTGATGTGCCCAAGATATGAAAATTATAAACAAAATAATACGCTCACCGTATATACTACTACCGTATTAGTTACACAAATTTTTGTGTCTACTTTATTAGAATTTTTATTTTATCAATAAATTGATACTGGTACATCCGCTACTCAACAAACAATAGGTTAAAAATTTACTGCAAGAAATACCCAAAATTTTTCATGCATCGGCTTTTATGTCTGTACATAATAAACATATCAAAATACATTAAAATGTTGACTAATTGAAGTTTTCCATGAAATATATATTTGATCATCATCAATATATTCAAATAGGATCTAAAAGCTGATGCTGAAGACTGAAAAAATAAAATCAATACAACATAGGAATTCTATTTCTTCGGTCTTAAGCACCACCAACATATTAAACAAAACACATAAGAAATACGAACCAACACCAGCACGCTGACTACCACACAAACTGTATCTATTTTAAGGCCTAAAGTTGGATATCGTATCATATAACAACCAGGCTTCTCACATTCTAAGACATTAATATGAACGTGTGTGTGTGTGTATGTATGTACATATATATTTAACACAAATTTCATACAAAAACATCATCATTTGAGGGATGTTTACAATTGAAATAACAATTCTAGTATTAGAAAACCAAACGTGGTTTTAAGTTGAAGAAGTATGTATTTATGGTTATGTTTTCAAAATGTTTCTGTCGCATCACAGGTTTGTAATACGTCATGCTAATGGTGGACTTTCAGCGTTTACAAGATGTCGTGTAAACGTTTTATTTACTTCAAAACAATGGCAGAACCAGTCGAGTTTTCTGTGAGTGATACAAGCATGTTTACTGAAAGTCTTTGGTTATGTGAAACAAACATCTACAAATCTACACAATGGGCTATCCGTGCTGTGCACAACGGGTATCAAACTCCAGTTTTTACTGCTGAGCCACTGTTGAGAGGGAGGGCAGAACAGCTGGAAAGATCCTTTTCATTTCTGACAAGATTGAAAATCCATACAAAGTCAATACTGGAATTCTAAAAGTTTTATGTTCTTTATCAGTGTTTATGTTAAAATATTAATGAGAGTTTCAAAAGATATCAGCCTCACTGACCGTAATTAACCGATACAGAGTTAAGATAAAATAAAATTCAGTATCACTTTGGTGAAACATGAGATCTTGAGTCTGTCCTTAATTGACATGTTCCAAAGAAAAAAATTAACTGCTTCAAGAAGGATGAGCACAGGAGATTACAACATTGATACAAAATCAAATGTAGACAATTGCTAACAGAACCCGGTAGTAACTTCTGACATCTGTACGTAGCCAATATTCCGACAAAACCTACTACAATACTGACACTGCAGTTATTGTCGACATTCAGAAGATAAATGGGGCATCCATTGGTATAACTTGTCAATGAGAATACCGAAATTCTTCAGTTGTAGAACCCGGAATGAGTCTGTGGAGTCATAACCACATAACTCCAGGAACTACTTGGCAGTCTCAAATTAAAGTAGTAAATATTACTGCCAAGTCGGACTGTGATGTGGAAAACGATGAGTTAGTGACATCCAAACTATTAGCTTGTCCTCGTAGAGAAAACAAAACATTTGGATTCACAAAAAAACTGTAATGCTGACTTGGGATGCATGTTTATTAGAAGAAAATAAAGATCACAGCTAAAAACTAATACATCCTGGTGATGGTGGTCAACAAATAGCCAAGTTCATAGTTCACAAGATGACCATATATAGTGAATGATCAAGGTCGGTAAGATATTATACAGGCTAAAGCTTGTACAGTATTGTAACAAGTCAAGATCAGTAACGTATCGTGACAAGTCAAGATCAGTAACGTATCGTGACATGTCAACAACCATTCGGATATTATACAAGTCAAAGTCCTAAGAATATTATAAAGGTCAAAATCAGAAAGGTATTATCCAAGTGAAGGTTCACAAATTATTGTACAGGTCAAGGTCCATAAAGTATTATATAGGTCAAGATCTGTAATATTTTATACAAGACAAGATCCTTGAAGTATTATAGAAGTCGAACATCAGTTCATACGTATAACATGTTACAGGTGGTCGGCTACGTCACGTTCGAAGCGTTTCGTCTACAAACCGACAATACCATACAACAAAGCAGTGCCTGGCAAAAAAAAACTGAGGAAAAGAGAAAGAAAGAAAAGTAGTAACTGAAGAGCTAATGTTAGAATAAAACAAGCTCACAAAAATGGAAATGATATATCCAAATACCAGGACAGAGTTTGCTATAGGGGAGACGAAAAGATGGATTATTAAGACTGATTCTATGATACTGTTTGTCAGAACAGAGAGATGTAACAAAAACAACAATGAAGTAGATACAACATTCAAGATTCTTCTCATCTCTTCCAAAAGCAAGAACAATGCACTCGCAAGTAATAAAATCGGCATTTACTTTACTTTCTTGACTGCTAGTTCTTCATATAGAAGTGATTATCTTACTCATCTCAGTTGTCTATACAAACCTCAAATAAACAGCTTTTGGCTTAAGTAAATCTATAATCAACAGAACAGATCATTGTGTACACTTTAAATATTTATACTGGACACCTGCATGCTGTTTACGGACTAGTTTATTCCCCATTAGAACCACAAAAAGAAGAAAGAAATACGATTTCAGAACTGAGACAAAGCTACACGCTATGAGATTTTGGGTTAATCATTTGTTCAAGACACAACTAATATCAAAGTGTTTCTTCTTCAGCCAAGTTTCCTGTTAGAGTTCCCTCACTAAGTGTTCTGTGAGGTCTGACAACAGTTGGTCTTGCATTTCTCTGGGAAGTCACAATCACCGTTGGCTGGTTCTGACCGGCACCGGCTGTGCCGTTAACTCTGAGATTATGTATGGCTTCAGCCAAAGAGTGCTCAAGGTCTTGGTCGGATCGACCGGGAGAGGAAGGAACACTATTTTCACTGCTCTGATTACCAGGACTAAGTCCCGGTGTCTGTGGAGTGTTTGTTGGTGTTGTTGGTATAGAAGTGTTTTTAGGTCGTCTATCAGCTTGCCTCTGTTGACTACGAACAAGAGCCACGGCCGTAACTTCTACTGCCACTTCTGCCCAACTGATCGGAAAGTCTGATGCATTTTCAATCGTGACAGAATTTTCAGTTTCTGCAATCTCGTCATCTGTAGCGGTACGTTCGACGGGTGGGAGACGAATCCCCGCAATTCCTTTCTTGGGGATCGTAGAAAAGTCTCGTTTAATTCTTCTTCGACGAGAGGGATCGCTGCGCCTCATTTGAATCATGTGCTCAAAGTCCACAATGTACAAGAAACCAGCAATTAAAACTTCACACCTGCATAAAGGGTAAAAAGGAATTTTTCAGCTATATACATGTAAATCAGTGTATCAAAAGTAGTTAATATTGTACATTGAAAGTAAACACTTCTGTTTCCATCGGTAACGAAACGGAAGTAGCTTTGTGTGAAAAAATAATTTTGTTGGTTTTCAAAACCAGAAAAAATTATAAACATGATTACTTATACTGGAGCATATTTTGTTTTAAACAAAAGCCAAGTTACCTAGTTTCTCCCCCTTTAAAAGCAGTTTCCAGATCCACACTGGTCCTTGAATCGAACTGCCACCAGCCATTACGTCCTTCGTAGAACCACTGGTAACCATCTTCGAACACAAGTTCATTTTCAAGGTCTTGAACCGAAAGCAATGTTGGAGTTTCCAGAAAACTTGGTGGTATCTCCTGAAAAGCCCAGTGAAAAGTTAGAGACGACAGAAACCATCTGATACTGATCAGGAGAGATACATCACATGTAACTACTTCCAGGAATAAAAACTTTTAGACATTTTTACTGACGAATATAAAGTGACAGAATATACGTACGAAAACAAGTTCGGTGCTGTGGTATCTTTATACACATTTACACACGAGGAAAAGAAAATACACATAATAAATTAATCTTATCATATTAAAAACAAGTATAAAAATGCATATTTAATATTTTTATTATCTTTTTATTATATTTACAATATAATAAAATCAATAATTAAAATACTCACACATACTTTAGTCACTAGTTGTCAAAAAAAAAGGGTTATACAGGGTTATCACTTATTTCTTCTAAATACAAATTACATGGTTAACGTAAATTTTGGTAAGATTAACACCTGTAGTTTAACACTCACCTGGCGACACATTGCACATCTTTTGCTTTGGTTTGCTACACCTTTAACACAGAGAAAACAGAAAATATGTTGACATGGGAGCTTCACAGGATGTATGCAAGACTGGAGACAGATAGCGCATTCAAACGTTTCCAATTTCTGGTCCACAGAAGAGTCTACGTAAACAAAGACATCAAATATTCTTTTAGTGACAACAGGAACTGTGACTGTGTGGCAACTACAAAAGGTTTTTGTTTATATTGGTTAGTGGTTAACAGAGATGTACGATGTGTACCGTCTTCCACGCAGGATGTATACAGAGTGGATGGGGGGGGGGGAGGTTATTATTAATATAAAAGTACCAACATTAAATATAAGAACGATACATAAGGATAACGAGGGACTAGTTGATCCTTCAAGGCTGTCCTTGAGCACTGAGTAAAAACTTAAACCTACTCTTTAATTTTCAGTTAATAAGTCAGTTTTATTGTTTATGTGCTTTTTCATTATTGAATGAATGATAATTTTTCAATGACGTTAAATAATGTACCATTGTCTACAGAGAACAACAACAGTGGAAAAATAAACTTCTACAAAAAATTGATACAGCCTAATGAAATGATTTTTTTTATGTATTTTATTTTATCCACTAAACACTTGATTACATTTACACAGACATTCATCGAATAACTCAATCATACCAAAGTAACAACATGATTTATAATCATACTGTATAAAGACTTACAATATATTCGAACACCTACACAAAGGTATGACAGTGATTTATAATCATACTGTATAAAGACTTACAATATATTCGAACACCTACACAAAGGTATGACAGTGATTTATAATCATACTGTATAAAGACTTACAATATATTCGAACACCTACACAAAGGTATGACAGTGATTTATAATCATACTGTATAAATACTTACAATATATTTGAACACCTACACAAACGCATGACAGTGATTTATAATCATACTGTATAAAGACAATATATTTGAACACCTACACAAACGTATGACAGTGATTTATAATCATACTGTATAAAGACAATATATTTGAACACCTACACAAACGTATGACAGTGATTTATAATCATACTGTATAAAGACAATATATTTGAACACCTACACAAACGCATGACAGTGATTTATAATCATACTGTATAAAGACTTACTATATATTTGAACACCTACACAAACGTATGACAATTTCATTTCATCCTTTTTGTTTTAGCTTATTGATTTAATTTTATTCGTTCTTTCCACTGTTTTTTGTTTTATTCAAGGTCATGAAAACCGTGACCCTAAATGTTCTTGTACTTCCAGTCCTACAACCATTCATCATTAGTGGTTAACAGTAACTAAAAGCTTGTGATTCTCCATCCCAAATCACTTCCTGAAATATTTCATCCTTGCTATTTAACTCCACAAAATCTATGGACTTTGAATAGAAGTCAACAAAACTATAACACAAATAATTTCACGAAACGAAGAAGCTCCCAGAATACGCATCAAAGTAGAAGTGAAAAAAACTGAAATAAGCACAGAGGTTTACTTATATCAGCACAAATATCAGTTGTGCTGGCTAAAGCTGGGAAAATAACTCAATATAATCAATAACTTACGAGCATCAATTAAATTTTGTTAATGTCAATGAAATAATCAACCAATCAAAATTAATGTTTCTGATTATTTCCGTTTTCAATTACTCCAATTCTTGAAGTAATCAAAACTTCACCATTATGATTTCTCATTACTGTTTTCAATTACTCCAAGTTACTAGATTGTTGCCTGGGATGGAGGGGTTATATTGGTTTTAAGTTCTTAAGTCAATAAAAAAATATTTTTCTCCAGGCATCCCCTCTTCTCTGATATATTCACCACCCCTCCAATAAGTACACAATTTAAAGATCGTAAAGGGAATTGATAGTGTTGATGTATCCTCTTTTTATATATTTAACAATGAGAATAGTAGGACTAGGGGACACAAGTATAAATTTTGGCAGGGAAGGAGTCATCTTCAGCTAAGAAAGTTTTATTTTTCCAACAGGGTGGTTGGCCTTTGGATGTTGTGGGGGCAGTAAATTTAAGTGAGGTTAAGAGAAAGCTTGACATGAATGATAAGGACTGGCTTTAAGATGTTCCTTTTTTTAAAACATTTATTTATTAATAGTTTTAGTTTAGTTTAGAGAATGGAACAGCCGAGATGGACCAATAGGTCCCCATGTTGTCCAAAACTTTAAAGTTTGTTCAGCTTCACGAAAATAATCACCTAATCGAAATAGTTTCTCCGACTATTCCAACTAATCAGAATACTCCCATATAACAGATTGCTAAATAACTCGCACCCTTATTTTGAAGACAAAGTTTTGGGGAAAAAAAGCTGCAGTTGCATTTGAAAGATTTTTATTGAACAAAAATT